>NC_057419.1:128897050-128934702 GCF_019320065.1 Cervus canadensis | reverse complement strand
CAGGAGACTGGAGAGAATTGGCTTCTTACCTCAGAATTCTAAAAATTTAAGGCACAAATTGCTTCCATCCCTTCCCCCCCCCACCCCATCTTCTTAAATCATTTGTGTGTGTGCTCAGCCACTCAGTCTTGTCCCACTCTTTGTGACCGTATGGACTATAGCCCACCAGGCTCTTCTGTCCATGGAATTTTCCAGGCAAGAATCCTGGAGTGGGTTGTCATTTCCTTCTCCATAAATCATGCAAAAGTGCATATGAACCGAACAATCTTTAAGTCGGGCCCACACACTTTTATTCACAGATCTAAATTTAGGATTAGCTGAAATGGCCTTTCCAGATCTTTTGTCAAACCTCTTCAGTTTAATCTGGGAAAACAGGCTCAAACTGGGGGCACTGGGCTGTAGTTAGAATCAGATTGTCTTTTTAAAAAAAAACAAAAAAAAATCTGTGTATGGCCAAGACAGTAAAAAAAAAAAAGTTGTGAAAAATATTTACATTTGCAACTAATATGACAGACAAAGATTCATATCTTTTAAGAGCTCATTTTGACTGACAAGAAAACTGTAAGAGACTAGTTAGTGAATGGGCAAAAATCAAAGTAAAGAGTTCACAGAAGAAGGAATACCAGTGGTGAATAAGCATATGAAAAATGTTCAGTCTCAACAGCAATGACAAATGAAGATAATTCTCTCACCTACTACTTTCCTACAGAAAGGATAAAAGAAAAAAAGGTGGGGGGGTGGGGGTTATATACAATATTGGTCAGAGGCTTTTGTACACTGCTGGGGAGAGTAGAAATTGGTATAACCTTTGGTTATCTGTAAAAATATTTGCTATCCATTGATATCCTACTTCTGGAAATCTACTCTTTGGTTCATTAAATCCACCGGTAGGGATCTAGCCCTAGGAAACATTTAGAAATGCAAATGAAGACTTCGTTACTAAGATGCTCATCAAATAATCATTTGTAATGTGGAAAAACTGGAAACAACCTTAATGTTCAGCTTTAAGAAATAGCTGATTACTCCACTCGGATTGTGACAAAAACCATAAAATTGTGTGTGATGCAGCCATACAGATATTATCATGACACAGGAAAATGCTTGTGTTTTATTCTTAAGAGAGAAAAACAGGATACAAAACTATATACAATGTGAACTCAACTAGGTAAAAAAATGTATAAAAGGAAGCCTGAAAGGAAGCATGCTAAAATGTTAACTGTTGTGATTGTTTCTTCTTTATACTATTCTATATTTTCCAGAATGAACACATGTCCCTTTTAGCCTCAGGGGGAAAAATGGTTTATTATTTCTTCTCTAAAAAAAAAATGTAGAATGTAATACATGTTCACTACAACACACTTTAACAATATATAAGTAACAAATGAAACTCATTTCTCCCTCTCTCAGCTTCCCAAACAATCTTGAAATTCAGCCCACACATTAGCAGTTTGGTCTGTATTCCTGCAGAGATATGAGACACACACAAACACACACACATACACAGATTTTGTTTTACAAAACTAGGGATATTTTAATAATAAATAATTCTTCAGGCTTTTTTTCTGAGAGGTACAAAGTAAAAAATACCAACAAGCCACTAGCTCCCACCCAGATAAACCGTGTTTGAAATTTTTAAAGGGCATATTTGTTTAAGGTTACAAAATTCAAACTATAGCAAGATACAAAAGGTAACTTCAATCCCCTCTCCTCACCTCCCGTTCTCTCTCCTCAAAGGTAGCCATTATTAAAAGTGGGGAAAATATCAGACAGAGAAAGACAAATACTGTGTGATATTGCTGATATGTGGAATCTATAAAAGAAAACAAAACTGAACTTGAAAAACAGATTATGGAAAGATGGTTACCAGGGGCTGGGAGTAGGGCAGTAGGAGAGATGTTCAAGGATACACATTTGCAAATAAGTCCTAGAGATCTAATGCAGTACAGTGATTGTAGACAACAAAATCATATTATAAGCATTAAATTTGCTAAAAGCCTGGATCTTAATTTTTCTCACCACTAGAAGAAATGAAAATTATGTGAGGTGCCAGAGGTGTTAGCTAACATGACAATGGTAATCTGTAACAATATGAATGTATGAGGTCAATATGTTGTACACCAGAACTTACATGATGTTATATATCAATTATATCTCAGTAAAAAGTTGGGGAAATGTTTTTATGGAGGGCTAGAGGGGTTTATGGGCTTCCCTGGTGGCTCAGCTGGTAAAGAATCTGCTTGCCAATGCAGGAGATGCGGGGTTTGATCTCTGGGTTGGGAAGATCCCTTGGAGAAGAGAATGGCAACCCACTCCAGTATTCTGGCTGGGGAAATCCCATGGACAGAGGAGCTTGGTGGGCTACAGTCCATGGGGCCTCAAAGAGTCAGACATGACTGAGTGACTCTCTCTCTCTCTCTCTCTCTCTCTCTCTCTCTCACACACACACACACACACACACACACACATACACACACAGATGGGGTTATAATTTTCACTTGTCACAGTCCAGTGCCCTTCCTGCTATATACCTCTATAGCAGGGTATACCCTTGGAGGGATAATGGATTAAAGGTAGTCTTGCTTCATAAAGAGTTTAGAAAATGCCATTGAAAACCTCAAGAAGTGATCCAGATTGAAAATGTAAATGCTTTCAAAGCAGAGTTGATGTTCAATAAAATGGGCTGTTGGGCAAACACTGGGATGTTGAGATTGAAAGCAAGCCTCCTACCATTCTAGTTCATGTCGCAACTCTCAGTGGAAAGGTCTCATTCAGAGTGGCAATTCTCAAAGTTCTCTGGAAAGAAGCCAGGTGCTCTTGACTAAACAGCCCTCTCCAGCCCGTGAGAGTTGCAGTATATATAATGTTTGGCTTCAAATCAATGTCTAAAGCCTATGTATTTGACCTGAGGACTACTTATTTCCCAAGATATATGTTAAGTCTTTTAATGTTTCCAAGCTTCTTGTCTCCTTTAAATTATTTTCAAAGATTTTAAAGAACGTTTAAAGAAGAATAGGACAATTGGCTGATTAGCTAGAAAATGTGTGGGAAGGAATTCAACCTCACTAGTAATCAAATACATACACAGGAATGCAGTGACAACATATCGTTTTTCATCACTCAAATTATCAGAGCGTTCTTTATGCCTTTGGCTACTTGAAGCTTTTTGAGAATGGTAATACTTGGTGTTGGCAAGCGTGTAGCAAGATACTCACTCAGACACAATGCTGGCCAGAGTGAAACGGCTAGGATGAAAGATTCATCTTGTTCAACAGCATATTTCATGTCTGTCATGTAGTAGGTGATCAATATTCAGTGAGTTAAGGTATATTATAAGTGGACATAGACTTTCTAGTGGTCTACAGTGACTGCAGCCATGAAATTGAAAGATGCTTACTCTTTGGAAGAAAAGCTATGACAAATCTAGACACCGTATTAAAAAGCAGAGATATTACTTTGCCTACAAAGGTCCGTATAGCCAAAGCTATGGTTTTTCCAGTAGTCATATACGGATGTGGTGAAGGTGAAAGTTGCTCAGTCGCGTCCGACTCTTTGCTACCCTATAAACTGTAGCCTACCAGGCTCCGCAGTCCATGAAATTCTCTAGGCAAGAATACTGGAGTGGGTAGCCCTTACCTTCTCCAGGGAATTTTCCCGACCCAGGGATCAAATCCGGGTCTCCTGCATTGCAAGCAAATTCTTTACCATCTGAATCACCAGGGAAGGCCCATGGATGTGAGAGCTGGACAATAAAAAAGGTTGAGTGCTGAAGAACTGATGCTTTTGAACTGTGGTGCTGGAGAAGACTCTTGAGAGTCCCTTGGACAGCAGTCAAACCAGTCAATCATAAAGGAAATCAGTCCTGAATATTGATTGGGAGGACTGATACTGAAGCTGAAGCTCCAACACTTTGGCCACCTGATGCAAAGAGCTGACTCATTGGAAAAGACCCTGATGCTGGGAAAGATTGAGAGTGGAGGAGAAGGGGATGATAGAGGATGAGATGGTTGGATGGCATCACCAACTCAATGGACATGAATTTGAGCAAGCTCCGGGAGATGGTGATGGACAGGGAAGCCTGGCGTGCTGCAGTCCATTGGGTCACAAAGAGTTGGACACGACTGAACGACAGAACAGCAGCAACAACAAGACTTTCTAGAAAGCAGTCCTGGCAATATGCAATAAGCACTTCAAGTTATTTGTACCCTGTGACCAAAGACTTTAACTTCTAGAAATTTTTCCTAGGAAAGTACTCAGAGATATGAGTAGAGATTTGTACGGAAAAATCACAAAGCCTGATACATGGTAGAAAAGATGCTGGAAACCATGTAAGTATCCAAAATGCTCTCCATCTCACTCACAATAAAAGCCCAAAGTCCTTACAGCCACCTACAAGGCCTTCCAAGGTTTGTTCCACCTCACCCTGCCTTTATTCCAGGACTTTAGGACCTCATGCCACTTCCTTCCCAGGTCACTCTGCTCCAACCACAGTGGCCAGCTTGCTGGCCCTCGAACAGTCAGGTGTATTCCAATTCCTCCATACTTATGACTCCTTTTGCTGGAGTGTTCTTCCCCACATAGAAATCATTTCCTCACTGCTTTCAAATCTCAAAACAGCCTCCCTCAACTCACTTTCCCTCTTCTCAGATTTATTTTTCTCCATCAAAGTATTGTTTACTCACTTTTTTGTTTATCTCCTCCAAAGTGACTCTGAGTTACATGAGAACAGAGCTTTTCTTTATTTCCTTCACTGCTGTATCCCCCTGTGCTTAGACTAGTGGTTGGAATATGGTAGGAGCTCAATACATATTTGTGACCTTGATTTATTTTTTAAAATTTTTCAATTGAAGTATAGTTGATTTACAGTGTTGTGCTAATTTCTGCTACTGTACAGCAAAGTGACTCAGTTATACACATATATATGTTATTTTTAAATATTCTTTCCCATTATGGTTTATCCCAGGAGATTGGATATAGTTCCTTGTGCTTTCCAGTAGGATCTTGTTGTTTATCCATTCTAAATATATTAGTTTGCATCAAATAACCCCAAATTTTCAGTCCATCCCTCTCCCTTCCCCCTCCCCCTTGGCAACCACAAGACAGATCTATATGTCCATGAGTCTGTTTCTGTTTTGCAGATAGGTCCCTTTGTGCCATATTGTATCATATGGTATTTGTCTTACTTTCTTCACCTAGTATGATAATCACTAGTTGTATCCATGTTGCTGCAAATAGCATTATTTCGTTCTTTTTAATGGCTGAGTAGTATTGTTGCGGGGAGGAAGCCAATTTTGACTCCATGTTGGAAACTGTTTCTTTGACTTGCTTTCGTTGCTTTTGTTATTCATAATCATACTTAATGAACTGCCTCAGAGGACCCTGCCTCTCTGCCTGATTGTAAACGTGTCCTTGTTCAACTCATGAGATCATTTTGCTTTTTAGAAGTATCCTACTGGTTGGATATTTGAGGATTCATTGGAGGGGCAAATGCTGGAGCAGGGACACCAGTAAGGAGACTAGTGGCTGAAGGACACGGGGGTGGAAGTCAAGCTTGTGATAGTGTGGACACACACGCGAGGATGAAGAGGATCAATGTAAAGGGGTTGCATGGCACCAAGCTTAGGATTCCTCCTCTACTTCTCCGGTTCTCTCTACATCACATTCCAAACCTTTGCTTGGGTGTGTGGACAGATCCTCTGTCATCTACAATGAGGAGGTATGCAGAGGGGAGAGAAAATCTGAAGAAAGGGCCTTATCCTCAGATGGGGGCTGTGTCTTAATATGTGGTTTATGGACCAGCGGTGTTGGCATCAGCTGGAAGCTCGTCAGAAACACATGATTTTGGGCAGTATGCCAGACCTACTGAACCAGAATCTCCATTTTAACAAGAGCCCCACGTGAGTCACCTGCACATTAATGTCTGAAAAGCACAGGCAGATATGTTTATAATAGATAGCCAACAAGGGCCTATTGTATAGCATAGGGAACACTGCTCAATATTCCATAATAACCTAAATGGGAAAAGATTTGGAAAAAGAATTGTTGTTCACTCACTCAGTCATGTCTGACTCTTTGCAACCCCATGGACTGCAGCATACCAGGCTTCCCTGTCCTTCACCATCTCCTGGAGCTTGCTCAAACTCATGTCCATGGAGTTGGGGATGCCATCCAACCATCTCATCCTCTGTCATCCCCTTCTCCTGCCTTCAATCTTTCCCAGCATCAGGGTCTTTTCTAATGAGTCAGCTCTTCATATCAGGTGGCCAGAGTATTGGAGCTTCAGCTTCAACATCAGTCCTTCCAATGAATATTCAGGACTGATTTCCTTTAGGATTGACTGGTTGGATCTCCTTGCAGTCCAAGGGACTCTCAAGAGTCTTCTCCAACACCACGGTACAAAAGCATCAATTTTTCGGCACTCAGACTTCTTTATGGTCTCTCACATCCATACATGACTACTGGAAAAACCATAGCTTTGAAAAAGAGTAGATACCTGTGTAGGTATAACTGAATCACTGTTCCGTACATCTGAAACTAACACAACATTGTTAATCAACTATGCTTCAATATAAAATTTAAAAAAATTTTAAGTACAGAAGAAAACCACAGATAGAAGGAACAAACATTCAGGTGGAGAGATCCAATAATGTGTCCATTGCAGTACTGGGGCGTGGGGCTAGAGGTCTTGACTGGAGAGATAAAGGTAGGAGGAATCAGGTTGTGAGTGGCGGTTGCAATAAATCACTGGTATTGAATCAGATCACCAGGGAGAACAGGGCAGAGGTGCTGCCAGGGCTCCATGCACAATGTGCTAAGCCAAGGCCGAAAATGATCAGCCCTGGTGACTAGAACTGGCTCCAGTGCATGCATATTTGACCCTCACATTTATGTTACCTTAAAAAATATTAGATGTAAACACTTAACCAAGAGATTTTTTACATAAAACCTGGATTTCTGAATTCTCTTAAAAAGTTGGACAACCTGGCATTAGATCCATGTGTGACAACAATTGGCAGTTGATGGCAGCTACCTCCCTCAGAGGGCACCCCTACAGGAGGCTCACTCCTCTGGACTGTGTCCCCATCGCTGAGACCAGATATCAGCTGTCTTTTAGCATATTTGCTCTGATTTTCTTAATAGTGAAGAGGATAGTCAAAAAAAATTTTTTTTTTGCTCCCATGACTCCATTGAAAGTGGAAGCTGAAAGATAAAGAAGAGGGGAAGAGGGTCACTGTTTCTAAAAAAAAAAAAGAGAGAGTGAGAACATGCTTGTTTGTGAATTCCAGCACGTACTACATTTTCACATATCCATCATCCTCGAGTGACTCATTCAAATTACTTGCCTGGCATCCATAGGTTGTTAACCAGTTGTAGGAAGAAGATGAAGGCCAAGGGACTTCCCTGGTGGTCCAGTGGCTAAGACTCCATGCTCCCAATGCTGGGAGCCTGATCAGGGACCTCGATCCCACGTGCAGCAACTAAGACCCGGTGCAGCTAAAAGAAAGAAAATGAAGGCCAAGATAGAATCTAGGGGGACGACTGCCATTGTAGGGAGAGGTTGGGGAAGAAGGACCCACCAAGAAGATTGAGATTAAAAACTCCCAGTGATGGACAGACGATTGGGACAGTGTGGTGTGACAGAAGCTAGGGGAGGGGAGAGGGTTCCCCAAGAGGGGAGAGATTCACAGTGCTGCAGAGGCATGGAGAGACAGCAAGACTAAAGGGTGAACTGGACTACGTCACTTGGAAGTCCCAGGTTACCTTTGCCAGAGTACTGTGAGTGTGGGTGTTGTGGGAAGGGCTGGAGCCTCATTCCAGTGACCTAGGGTGTGAGTGGGATGTGGGGATTGAGGAGATCCACCTCTCCAACCATAAGCTTGAGGAGCTTGACTAAAGGGAAGGGGGTGGAGGACAGAGGGCAGTCAGATTTCTTGGTTGGATTTGTTTTTTTTTTTCTGAGAGCTGTGACGGACTCAGGCTGTAGTCACGGAGGTAGTAGGTGTTTAGAGGTCGAAAAATACAGGAGAGGGGATGTTAATCAATGCTGTGGCAGGAAGTGAGACAGAAGAGGAAGAAATCCAAGGGGACAGGGGCAGGGATGGGAGGAAGGGACTGTGAGTCATCCTTTAGAGAGAGATGAGGGGACCTCAGGGCCAAGGGACTTCACACCTGACAGCCTCAGTGTTTTCCATGAAGCAGGAGGCAAGGTCAGCTGCATGGGGAGTTAAGTGGGGAGGGGGGAGGTGAAGAGCAGGGATGTGAATGTGAGCCAAGGTTAATATTTTCACCGTTCCCTCCATAGGGGCTTTTAGAAACAGGAAGAAACAGGAGACATAGAGGCATTATGTTGCCTAGGAAACTCAGTGGTTTGCTAAAGCAACAGCAGGTTGTTTTTAATCTCGTTAACCCCTTCGCATCCATTATCACCTAAAAGAGAACTGGTGAGTAGGATTAGAAACAGAGAGAATTCTGCTTCACAGAGAACACAGTGGGCATCCTCTATAGCTAAGGGAATGCAGAGGGACAGGATGAGCCCTGGGACCAGAGACTCCACTAAGCTGGGAGGAATCATCAAGTGGCAGACACTAAGGTGTCAAAGCCAAATTTCCTTTATTTTCTTGTGCTTGTGTGTGTCCACTCACACACACACACACACACACACACACACACACACACACACACACACACACACACTCCATACCTCTGCATGCGTGATCCCGCTATCCCACCCACCAGAAATGTATAGAGTTAAATGTGGAAATTATCCCTTCTTTGATTTTTTTTTTTTTCTGTGCGGCAGCATAATCTGTCACCTGTTTTCTCTGCTGGAGCTTCATCACTGGGTAAAATTTATTTTTCTCTCCCTTACCCCACAAAGGGTGGCCAAGGCTTGTGATATGGAGGTCTGGGCTTTACTTGCCCCAGGAGGAGAGTGAAGAGGCATTTGCTTTCAAAAGTCTAGGTAATTGAGAGCTTGGAGCTGGATTGTCTGAGAGTGGATTGTCTGAGGGCTCTGAGGTGGTGGGGGGTGGGGGGGGGGACGTGAGTGTGGACCAGCCCTGGAGAGTGCTAGGTTCCCGGAGCCTGGCCACACACAGGGCCCTGATGCAGTCTTAGAGTATCTAGGATCTAGGCCCTGGACCCTTCACCCCTTCAGAAGCCTTTTCCTGCAGGTTCAGCTGTCCTCCCCAAGGTGATGCAGCTTCATCTTTCTTGGTGGCTTGGGCTTCCCTGGCGGCTCAGTTGGTAAAGAATCCGCCTGCCATGCGGGAGACCTGGGTTTGATTCCTGGGTTGGGAAGATCCCCTGGAGAGGAGAATGGCTACCCACTCCAGTATTCTGGCCTGGAGAATTCCGTGGACTGTATAGTCCATGGGGCCGCAAAGAGTCAGACACGACTGAGCGACTTTCACTTTCAGCATCCACATGGTGCAGAGCCATCCTGCACCTCTCCTTCTCCTTCCTTGATGTTCTTCAGATCCAACTGCCTTTTCCTCTACCCCACATCAGCCACCCTCTCTCTTGGTCACACACTAGACCCTTTCGAAAGCACAACCTTGATTAAACTCAATCATCCCCTTTCTCCCTTTGTTGTTGTTGTTTAGTCGCTAGGTTGTGTCTGACTCTTTGCCATCCTATGGACTGTAGCCCACCACAGTCTTCTGTCCATGTAAGGATACAAGGATACAAGATTGGCATATAAATCTCAATTTTATTTTTATATAATAGCAATAAACAATCAAGAATTGAAATGAATAAGCTATCATTTACAATAGCATCAAAACATGAAGTATTTAGGAACAAAAAAGCATGCATATGATTCCATCAATATAAGTCTCCAGAAATTGCAATCTGATCTCTAATAGCAGGAAGCAGATCAACAGCTGCCTGGGGCTGGGGGATAGGGA
Source organism: Cervus canadensis (assembly GCF_019320065.1). Classification (NCBI taxonomy): domain Eukaryota; kingdom Metazoa; phylum Chordata; class Mammalia; order Artiodactyla; family Cervidae; genus Cervus; species Cervus canadensis. Next base: position 128,924,797 of record NC_057419.1, on the reverse strand, counting down.
GGGGCTCACTTGAAAATTTCTGACTGTAATTCACAAATGGACAACGCAGTCCAACAATTATGCTCCACAGCCACAGCCCATCCTTTCTCCCACTCTCATTCTCTGGGAGCTCTCTCTCACACTGTCTCCACTCCTCAAGCCTCCCATATCCCTCTGTATTCTGATTCTCTACTGATAATCTTGCATCATATTTCATTAAAAAAATAGAACCCCCTTCCCACATCTCTATCTACATTCTCTTCCCTCTTGGTGCAGCCAAGAGTGTCCTTCCTCCTATCAAGGACCTTCCCCTTGAACTCTACTTGCCTCACATGTGTTCTCAAGACCTTGGCTCCTACAGTTATCTACCCCCTCTGTCTTGCATATTCATACCATCTTCTCAACTGGATCATATCTGTGTGCAAATAAACATACTCTGATGGTTCTTCTCTTATATTGGGTTGGCCAAAAAGTTCGTAAGATGTTATGGAAAAATCCAAACGACCTTTTGGCCAACCCAATAAAACCCCTTCCCTTGGCCCCAGCTGTTCCTTCTAGCTACTGGCCCGTTTATCTCCTCCCTGGATCTCCAAATGTATAAGTGTTTTCTGTATGCATACACTACACCCTTGCTTCCGGTTCCCTCCTCCACCCACTCTGTTGGGCTTTGGCCCCCAATGCTCCTTCAAAACCATTCTTGTCTACGCTCCCAATCCCAGGGACATGTTTATAATCTTGATTTACTCTCTCAACAGCATTTGATAGAATTGATCCCTGCTCCTCAGGATGCTTTCTTGATTTACTTGGTTTCTGGGATACACACACACTGATGGTTTTTCTCCTTTCTCATTGGCTACTCTAGTATAGATTTTTTTATTTAGGAGAAAAGAGCAGCATCGTGGATCAAACAGACTTAGTAATCAAAAACTTTGGTTGCCTATACAGGCATAAATTAAGACTGCTGTGTTTTAGCATATGGTTATCTCCAAATGACTTGGCATTTTATTTTTCCAGTATTGCTGTCATAAAATACTGATGTACCAAGATGCCTTTGCAAACTGGTTTAGGGCTCTGTCATAATTGTTTAATTCAAAGGGAAAAGGGAAACAATAAAATATAAATTTATGGGGACACGGTGTCAATTAAGTTATCACGTGAATGGGTGACATTTTTTTTAAGTAAAAAATTTTGAAACATACATCCAAATCTTGGAAAATGTGCTGCCTAAAGGAGTGATTTTTCTCACCTATAAAATGGTAATTGTGAAGCTGATCACATAGGGGTTCAGTCTTTTTTTTTTCTTTACCATTTCTACCTCTTTTATCGGATTTTTTTAGTGAAAAAGAGCTTTAAATCTTTATTTCCATCAACTTCTATTTGAAATGTTGCATTTCCTTTCACCGTTAATGTCTCTTACCCAATTTTTAAATGTAAGCATGCCCCAGGTATGTCCAGGGCCAGGGTCTGTTCTCACTCTCTCCCTAGATGATTTCATCCATCATCCAGTCCTACGACTTAAAATGTGGTTCATAGACTTATGACTCACATATTTAAACTATTTACTTTGCTCTTATCCCAGCCTCCAGACTCTTCTATACACTTAGGCATACCTGACGTCAGTAGGCATCAAAATCTTTCCATGTCCCAAACCTTTCTCTTTCATCCTTGTATCAGTCAGAGTTCAGCGGTAAAAAGCAGAAACTGTTCAGTTATTTTGAAGAAGAGACTTAACACAGGGCATTAAGCACTTGCAAAATCACAAGAAGAGGTGGAGGAACAGGGCTGCAGAAATGGCTTGTAGGACTCAATAACTACATACGCCCACCAGGGGTGCTGAGACCTCTGCACGAGTCAGGGAAGGGGACATCAGGAAGCCTCTACCAGGACTATTGTCCTCAAGAATACGACCCCGTAGCTGCAATCCAGGGAAGCTGAGCCATTGCCACCACCACCATAGACTGCTTCCTAACATCCAAGAACTTTGCTGAGACATGGGAACTTGTAGGTTCCCTGAACTTGAAGGTTGCCATTGTTGCAACTGTCTGTTGACCATCATTACTCTTTCTGTCTCCTCAAATTCACATGCAAGCACACACACAAGCTAATATTTTGTGTGTGCAAGGTACCACTCTATGCTTTATCATTATATTATCGTCATTTCACAGAGGAGTAAACAAGGATTAAATAAGTTGCCAAAGATTAGATAGCTAGTGAGTTGTCTCTGCAATTATCTGTGCTGCTTTTATCTCTGAATATTCCTTTGTCAGAGTTTCCCATGTAAACAAAATGTTTCATAAGCATAATTTTAATGACTGCATAAGATACCATCTTATGTATCAATCATAATTTATTTTACCATTCCCCTATTTGAATGTTTAGGCTTATTTCCAATTTTTCTTTATGAACCATAACTTCTCAATAACTATCATAACTAGTGATAACTATGTATATAAATTATTTTGCCTGTTTCTGATCATTTCCTTAAGATAAACTCCTTGATGTTCAACTCCTGGGTCAAAGGCTATGATGAGTTCTAAGAATAGAATTATTGAGTCAGAGGTTGTGAATATTTTTTAATGCACTTGATGTGATGGTTGATTTTGTGTGTCAGCTTGACTGGGCCAAGGGGTGCCCAGATTAAACATGTGGGCATGTGTGCGCAAAGATGTGTCTGGATGAGACTGAATTTGAATCAGTGGACTCCTCACAGCAAATTGCCTTCCCCAATCAGGGTGGGCATTATCCAGTTCATTGAGGAATAGAATAAAAAGCAGAGGAAGGAAGGATTCACCCCATCCTCACCCCTTCCTGCCTACCTGAGCTGAAACATTGGTTCTTAGGACTTTGGACTCAGACTGAAATTACACTACTGGCTCTCCAGGGTCTCCAGCTTGTGGAAGGTAGATTGTGGGACTCCTCAGTCTCCATAATCACATGAACCAATTCCTATCATAAATTGCTTATATACACATTGATTGATCAGTTTCTCTGGAGACCCATGACTGATACACTGGAGTATATTAATGCATATGCCTACTGGCAGTATATAAGAGTATTTGTCTCCCCCCCACCCAAACTAGGCATGATTGTCTTATCTAGTTTTTGCTCTAAGTATGCAATATTTGCAAACTTATATTAAAAATGCATTCTTTTTTTTTTTTTTTGCTGAAACTAAAATTTAACTGGTTGTCCTGTATTTTATCTTGCATCCCTCCCTGAGGTGGCTATCCAAACCCTATTCTTTTTTGAGGTAATCTTTCATTGTGAATCTGGAGGGCAAGGCCTTACCTCCCTTCATGGAAACCAAGGAAAGCATGTGATGCCTCTTCACATACCCAGGGCAGCTAGGGCACCGACAAGGGACTCAGGCTCTCAACAAAGACTTTGAATCCTCAGACATTTATGCAAGAAGTGGAAGTTTTGAATTCATTCATAAAAACTGCATCTAGCAGAGGCCCCGACAGCCACTGTGGGAACAGCAGAGTGCAGAGGTGTGGTGATGGTATCTAGAAGCAGTGGAGGTAGTTGTCGCCAGCAGTGGTGTGCTAGCCAAGCTGGTCCCGTGGCCTGAACTTATCTGCAGTCCCCATCGCCCAGCCTCCCTGGCTTCCCATCCGTTTCCCCAGCCTGGTTCATCTGCCTTCCTGTTGATTCTGTGAAACGCCCAATCATTGGCTTAATTCACTCAGTCAGTTGCTGTTGTTTGCAGTCAACAATTCTGTTATGAGTACAGCCCAAATAGACTAGGGAAAGACTGAAATCAAAATATTTTTAAAAAAAATTTGTATTCCTAAAAATAATTCTACTTTTCACCCCCTTTTAGATAATTTTCTCAACCAAATGACTGCTGCTTGAAGGATAGATGTGGAATTTCCCCAAATAAACACTAGATGGTGCTATGAAGTGATATAGTCTTGATTGTGGTGAGTGCCCAAATAACTAGGTTTAAGACAGGAACTGGAGAAGGAAATGGCAACACACTCCAGTATTCTTTCCTGGAGAATCCCCGTGGACAGATAAGCCTGACAGGCTACAGTCCATGGGGTTGCAAAGAGCTGGACATGGCTGAGCAATTACACACACAAGCACAGCACAAGACAGTAACACCATGCCCAAGGGCACTGCCAACAGGAATAGCTAACACTAATTGAGTGCCTAACATGTGCTAGAAACTGTTCTGTTTTCTAAAATGAACTCATTCTTTGCGGCCAACTAAGCAGGTATGTTCATTACCCATTCTTCGCAGAAGAAGAAACCAAAGCATGTTCAGGTTAAGTAACTTGTTCAAGATCAGAAAATTAGTTAGTGTTCAAAAAGTAAGATTTGAACCCAAGAAATCTGGCCCTGGAGCCTGTAGTCTTAACCCATTTGCTCTCCTAACCCTCATAACTATGCTGTAGCTTTCATTCACTGATTGCCTACTCCGAGTCAGATTCTGGGCCAGGCATTTTGCATAATGAAGTCCTTACTGCCATTTTACAGAAGAGGGAACTGAGGTTCAGAGGGGCTAAGTAACGGGTTCATGTTCCCCAGATAGAGACAAATCCAAGAGCTTTTATACATGTAATTCCATGATGTGCATAATAAAATTAAAGTAAATTAAATAAAAAATAATTTATCCTTCAAGGGAGTAATTTCATTTTGGAGAGAAGGAAAAATAGACTTTGAAAGTGGTGGGCATGGTAAACTATTCATTTCAGCTCTTCAGGCAATTATGGCCACAATCTTCTTCCCTCTTCAGATCTCTCCCTCTACGAGGTAAAGAATGTATGAAAGCTAAAGGCTGAATTGGAGCCTGGCTTATTTAGACTTTTGCTTTGTTCATTATGAGGATGCTGTCTAATGATCCAAGTAGGTGAATTAGGCAGCCCCCAATTCATAGAATTTATGTGTGCTCTGGGAGGGAACCAGTCCTCCTCACAAAATGTAATACTTATCTGAAAAGAAAGCTAATATAAATAGCTAAGAAAAAGTGTGAGTCAGAGGAATAATGCTATCAAAATATATTATAAAACCACAGCATTAAATAAAATAAAATTTTGTTTGTCAATGTAGCCTCATTGTGCTCGTTGAATTCTTTTATAAGTAAGCATCATAAAATTTGAGCAAAAAAGAAATGTATCCTAATAAAATAAATTTTATATTTTTTAAAAAACCCAAAAGAACCCCACAGCACTTAAAATTGCCATCCTCAAAGGCCAGACCAATTTATTGTTCTCATCAGTGCATGAAAGTGCTTTATAATGTTGGGGTAGTGATTTTTAAAACATCTTTGCTGATTTGATGGGAGAGAAACACCCTCTTATTTTTAGCTGTCACTTTGAAATTTCAAGTGGGGTCAAAACTTGTTAATATTTCACTACACATTTGTATTTCTTCACATGTGATTCAACTATTCAGTTCGTTGTCTGTTTATTTGTCTTTGTTCACTGATCATGGTGCAAGAGGAGACAAATCAACAAAACAGAATAGACAGGCCCCCAAAAAAACACAACAAAAGTAGGTGTGTGTATGTATATATGGATGCATACATATGTATGAATTTATAAGATAAAGGAAAGATCACAGATCAATGGGAAATAGAAGAATCAGTCAGTAAAGAGTGCTGGGATGCTTTGCAATTTGGGAGGAAGTAATCACATCATACACTGAAATAAATTCTGCATGTATAAAAGATACATTTTTTATAAGGAGGAAAATAAGATTATCCATCTGATTCCTGAATGGGGAAATGCTTTTAGGCATACATGGGATAGAAGAGCTCTTAAAGTAAGAAAGTGATTGGTATGCTGCATAAAAATTAAGCCTTCTGGACACCAAGAAACAGCATAAACAAATCTAAAGGCAACCTTGCCCCTGAAAATTCTTGCGGTAAATATTGAAGACAGTGGATAAAGAGACAATGCAAATCATAGGAAAGACACTAAAAGAACAAAGACAAGTGAATAAGTGGACAAAGAACTGAATAGTTGAATTGCATGTGAAGAAATACAAATGTGTAGTGAAATATTATGGAGAAGAAAATGGCAACCCACTCCAGTATTCTCGCCTGGAGAATCCTGTGGACAGAGGAGTCTGGTGGGCTGCTGTCCATAGGGTCACACAGAGTCAGACACAATGGAAGCGACTTAGCAGCAGCAGCAGTGAAATATTAACAAGTGTTTACCCCACTTGAAATTTCAAAGTGACAGCTAAAAATAAGATGGCGTTTCTCTCCCATTAAATCAACAAAGATGTTTTAAAAATCACAACCCGTAACATTATAAAGCACTTTCATGCACTGATGAGAACAACAAATTGGTCTGGCCTTTGAGGATGGCAATTTGGCAAGGTGCATTAAGAACCTTAAGAAGAGTTCAGGCTTTTTTTCCCGAAACTCCTTATCTAGAACTTTATCTTAAGAAACTAGTAATACAAGTAGAGATTTTGTACAAAGACATTCATTTCAGCTCCGAATAACCTGAGGAGAACCATTAAGAGAATGGTTAAATAGATCATGGGACAGCCACACAATAGAATACTTTGCAGTGAAAAAAAAAAGAATAACTATTAAAAAAATAAATAAATACAAAATACAAAATTCATTTTTATTGGTGAAAAAAAATGATATTTTTAAAGGAATTTTAATGACACAGAAAAATATACAATAATAAATTAGATAATCTAGATGACATGGACAAACTCTCACAAACACACATATTACCAAAAATTGACTCAAGAAAAAACAGAAAAGTTGAACAGACCAATAACAAGTAAAGAGATTAAATATGCATGTGCGTGTGCTTACTTGCTCAGTCATGTCCAATTCTTCACAATCCTTTGGACTATAGCCGGCTAGGCTCTTCTGTCCGTGGGATTTTTCAGCAAGAATACTGGAGTGTGTATTTCCTGTTCCAAAAGAGATTGAATCAGTGATCAAAAACCTCCTCTTATCACACAGGCCACTCCTGTTCCCTATCTGTAACTTTTATATAGAATCATTTTTCAATAAAATGAATTATAGATAATTAGGTTTCAGATTCTGGACCAAGGCAACACTGACGATGGAAGAAGTTCATCTTCACTTTGCTCTCCATATGCTTTTGGATCATCTCAAGGGCACTATTTTCTCTTTCCAGTGGCCTCCTGTTATCATCACCTTCCCCTTTAGCAAAGTCTTCTGTAAGACAAAGAGCAAGATACTCAATTGTACTTGATGGATAATACACACTATTACCAAGGATATTTGCATGTTGACAAAGGCCAAAACCTTAACCAACAGAATGAATCCCTGAGTGAACTGACATTCAAGGCCATTCCCTACCTCCTCCCACTAGTCTTCTATTTCTTACTACCCCATATGTGAGCTAAGCAATGGGAACAGTCTCTTGCTCTTCCAGCCAAATGGATATACTACCTGGATCTCCCCAAATGCCTCACACGCGCTCAGATTTCTCAGGATTTCCCTTCCATTTGGACACCTTCTTGTCCACCTACTCAACTCCTACCCACCATCTGGGGCCACCTGCATCGCACACCCCTCTTGAATTCTTCTTTCATTTATTCATTAATTCAAAGACTCTCTTGAGCACCTGCCACCATCCTGGTGGTGTTCCAGGTACAGGAGATATACTGGTGGTGAAAACACACATGGGCTCTGACCTCACAGAGCTTAGTTTCTTGGGGAAGACTGATCCCAAGCAAATATACAAATATATGTATAATTATCATGTGTACTGTGTGCACTGGAGAAAAAGAATAGGGTGCAGTGAGAGATGAATGAGGTCAGGGGAAGCAGCTTCCTTGACTGGCCCAGCTGACCCTGACCCATTCCTAATTGAAACCCCAAAAGCCTTACTGAGTGAACCACTCACTCAAAAATGTCTCTGGCATCATTTTAGGTGCCAGGCCCTGGGCAATAATAATACAAAGTACCACTGACTGAGCAATTACCATATGCCAGGCACTGTGCGTGTCTGCACTTGCTATACCCTCCCATTTAATGCTTAAAATGACTCTATGAGAGAAGTACTGTTATTATTCCCATTGTACAGATGAGGTGACTGAGTCACAGAGTGGGTCAGTTACTTTCCTAAGGCCATTCATTTCGTTAGTGACAAAGCTGGGATTCCAACTCAGACTGTCTGAATCCTGAGTTCACCCACATAACCACAACACTGTACTCTGTAAGACGTGTGTGTGTGTGTGTGTGTGTGTGTGTGTGTGTATTTGTGGAAGGTGCATAGTTGAAGAGATGGGTCTGGTCGGGAGTCTGCCATGCAGGCACTGACCATATCTTGCCATAGTCTGGTCCTATCCTTGGTGCACAGGAGGAAGGGAGGGAAATCCAGTCTGCTGAAGTGGGGGGGAGTGGTGAGGGGCATGGATGATCGGAATCACAGGATGCAGTGACAGGATTTGAGCTGGATCTTGGCTGACTTTGGAATTTGTCCATAGAAAAGGGGAAGAGGAGAGGCCTTGAGAACAGCCTGTTCAAAGGCACAGCGATGGAAAGAACACGGAATGTTTGAAGCCCGGGCAGTCTGCTCTTGACCCTGCTCAGGGGCCAGGGTTGTGGCAGGGGAGGGGGAGGCTGGGGGTGCTGTCTTGTCTCCTTCCTTCCATGTTTGGAAATACACATTCTCTTTTTCCAGGGAAGATGCCCTTTTCTTCATTTGGGAGGCAAAGCTGGGCATTGAAGATGCATGGAGACAGGTGGCTACATGCCACCCCTCTACTTTCCACAGAGTGAAAGATGCAGGAAGCATGATAAAACAGCTGAAGGCGCATTCAATCTTCTACGTAATAGGAGAGATGAGTTAAGATTCTCTTGGTTCTTGGACAGTATAAAAATTGAAAATTTATCCTCAAGCTAGAGAATGAAATCTTAGCAGTCACAAACAATCTATGCTGCCCTTCAGTTCTCTCAGATCCCTTTGGTGACTTTATCCTAAACAGCCGACACAAGTTTTGTTAACAGAACCATCCCAGGTTTTTGGGAATCTACCACCTGGTACCCTGCAGGGTCCCTGGAAGAGTGCTGAACACAGACTATGTGCCTCAGTTTCCTCCTTTACAAGGTGAGCACAGTAATAGCCCCTACCTCAGAGAGTCAACCGGAGGATTAAATGAGATATTGGATGGAAAGAAAGTTCTTAGCAAAGAGCCTGGCTCACTGTAAGCCCCTCCCCCCATGAATGTTAATATCATATTGAGATTTGCTGATTGTGCGTGGGCTTTTCATCTGGCTTTGCTTTGGTTTTGTAACGGTAAGATGGGAAAAGGGGTATTTGATGCGGTCAAGGAGTCTTTCTGTTCCCATCACTCCCAAACACAGACAACATCTAAGGTCAACACCCTGGGGTTATTCTGACTATTATGCACTTAAGAAACATTTCTAACCAGTCACCAAAACAAGACCATTTCCCTTGGCTTACTTCTGAATCCAGATCATGGGCTTTTTGCTCCATGGAAATCAGCCTGTATAAACTTGAAACTGACTCTGCCAGTTTCAGTTTCTTGCCTCCTGCCCCTTTTTCCTTGGCCTCTGGGAAGTATCCCACTGACTCCCAAGTCTGGTCTCAGCATTGACCCCTTCCTGGCTGCTCTTCTAAGTTTATATACCTCATTGGCTATGGTTCTGAAAACCATAAGATGGCCACCTTGGAAAGACTCTTAGGTAACAATTACTCACACTCCACTCCTTCATTTTACAAAGGAAATGTACCAGAGAAGGGGGAGGGGTGTGGTTTAGTCAGATCACACATTGAGTCTGTGGCGAAACACGACTATGAACTGTCCCACAAAGGCGTTTCAGGACTCTCAGCCTGACCCAGGAGCAGAGCTAGCCTGCCATGTTGTCACCATGCCTCTCCCTTTTCACAGGAGTATCTTGGCACCCAGTAAACACTGCTCTGGAGGGCAATTGCAAAGCCAGGAGAAGATAGCCCGATGACCCATCTTATTCTTTTTTTTAAAAATGTCTTCACTGTCTCCTATAGCACCTGGGATCTTAGTTCCCCAACCAGGGATAGAACCTGCATCCCCTGCATTGGAAGGGGAATCTCAACCACTGGACCACCAGGGAAATCCCAGCAGTCTTATTCTTCTAGGTGCCATGTTGCATGGCAGGCATTCAGTAAACATTTGTTGAGCTGAATTTTGTACATCTCTGAGGGCAAATATTCACTGTAGTGTGGATGAGGATGTACGCTGACTGTGCATTAAAAACAGCCTTGATAGCATATTCAGAATGGGGAGGGGAACCAAATGTCAGCCAGATATTAAGGGAAAACAGGTCCCTAGATTCCCAGGGAGATGGGGTGAACATAGTTCATCCTTATGGCAAGATTCCTCTGCAGTATTGCCCAGGCAAATGAAACCTGAGGTTACCTGAAATGTACATACTAATCATTTCCATAAGGTTCCTTGGGCTTTGGTTTTGTTTTGGTAGGTTTTGTTTAAGCCTTTTTGTTTGTTTGTTTGTTTTTCCCAGTAGTCTCATCATCAGAGAAAACAATCCTCTACCCACCCATTTTTATCCCCTCCCTAGGGTTTCTTAGTTTTAGCAAAGGAGCATTTAAAAAACATAAAGGCAATTGCTAAATAGTAAGAATGCCAACTCCTAAGAGCAATTTGACAGTGAAAATGCAGTTACCCCTCATGTTTATGGGCTTCATATGCTTTGTATATGACATGAATACAGACATCTATCTTACCTTTTTTTTTTGAAATAACAGCTTGATTGAGATGTAATTCACATCTCATAACGTTCATTCCTTTAAAGTATATAATTCAGAGTTTTTTTTTTAAAATATATTCAGAGTACTTCCACCATCACCACTATCTAATTCCAGAACATTTTATCACTCCGAAAGGAGATCTTGTACCCATTAGCAGTCACTCTCTATTCCTTCCTCCCCCAGCCCCTGGCAACCACTAATCTACTTTCCATCTTCATGGACTGGCCTAGTCTGGACATTTGATACAAAGGGAATTAGACAATATGTACCCTTTCTGGTCTTGATGTCACGTACTCATGATGAGCTCTCTCTGTTAGCCTCTGAGCACTTTTATCTGTGTCATCCTCTAGCCAAAAAGCCCAAGAAAAGATGCTGCTCAGGCCATCATAACAGGGCAGTTAGGAATGTACCTAGAATAACAAGGACTTGAAAAGTTAGTATCACGAAGAGCATTCTTTCTCTCTCCCAATCCAGGGAGACCGGGGATGATGGAACCATGGGGCTGGCCCCTGCGCCAGTGCTCACCAGGCAGTGTGGTAGAGCAGAGCCCTTCCAAATCCTTCACCAAGTGTCGGGGGGCAGCCCCAGTTCAGAAAATGAGGCAAACTGAACTGCTCAGAACCTTTGTTACCAGGCAGCACAAAGGAACACAAACCTAAAATCTAATTGATGGTAAAAGTATCACATGACTCATCTTCATCACGATGGCAATCCAGACAGCCCTTAAATTAAATTAAATTAAATCCAGACAGTCACCATTAAATGACACGTATTCTACTTCTCCCACTCTCTTTTTAGTCTGGTTTCTTCTGCTGAATACATTGGAAGATAAGAAAACTGGGGAACTGGCCCTGTGTTGATCTGCCCTATCTCAGTATCCTCTAAGGCTTGGCAACGTTTCCACTTGTATTCCTTTCATTTACAGGAATCAGTCTCAAGCAACCTACTTCAGTACAAGGTTTTGCTTCAGTTTGATGTCTTCCTGTCCCAAGGACACAGCTGGAACATACCATCCTATTTTTGCCCTCCAAACTGAGCTCCCTTCCTTCTTCTCTTAAAGGCAGTATCACAGCTCCAAGTCCTCTGGCCGGAAGCCCTATGATCACCTTTAACTCATCCCTTTCCTCTGTACCCACCAAAGCACCAGGTCTAAGAAAATGTCACCTTGATTACAGTCTTTACTGGACTCTCTGCCTCTAGTGCTGCCTTTTTCCACACCAGACTCCTCCTAAATGACTCTTGTGAAACATTAATTTAACCATATCATGATCATGCTCATAAGCTGTTAAAGATCTCCTGCCCTATTTCTTACCCTAGTGGTCAAGTGGGAAGCTCAACCCAATGGATTCAGTATCAGCTTCCACTGGAGGTAAGCCCCCCATCTGGTCTCTCCTGCTGCTTCCTCCCTGCTCATATACCTTAGAGCTCATGAATTTAACTGTCAGTACTCCTTACACACACACACACACACACACACACACACACACACTCCTTGTGTGTCCAAGTTTCGTGTAGTTCCTCCTACCAAAAAAAAGTACAAGCAACTCACCTGTTGAGGACTCAATGCCAAGTGCTGCCATTTCATCATCTCATTTAATCTTCTAAACAAGCCCATGGTAGCAGATGGTTATCCTTATATTACAGAGAAAGAAACTCGGCCACTGAGAGGTTAAGAGAATTGATCAAGCACCAGAGTTGGCACTGGAGCCTATATCTTCTCTGACTCCAAAGACATTTAATCACCAGGTTACTGAGGACCAACAATATTGTGGTCAAACTTCTCCTCCTGGCATTCAAGGCTTTCCAGAAATCAGTCACATGAACCCCCAGGACACCTCCATCTGCTCTAGCCATTTGTTTTGAATGGGTTGTTGTCTAACAAAGAAGTTCCCTAGGGGTAGTGACAAAGGCTTTACATATCTTGGAGTCCTTCACAGGGCCTGGACCAGGGTACAAAGCATTAATTCTTGTGGAGGAGAATCAAAGTGCTTAAAATGCACTCCAAGCAATAGCAAGCCATGCAGAGCTATGCGTTGCAAAGGAAAAACTTGTTCTGTGACCTCTGGTGATGAATGACAAGCAAACCCTTCTGTGTTTGCAGGAACAAACTAGAAACGCTGGGGAAAAAATCCCAATCCAAACTTGAAGAGGACATAATAAAGAATGAAGCATTGACATATATAAACTACCATGTGTAAAATGGGGCTTCCCAGGTGGCTCAGTGGTAAAGAACCCACCTGCCAATGCAGGAGATGCACGAGACAAGGGTTCGATACAAAGAGTCAGACATGACTAGGCGACTAACACTTTCGCCTTCATTTTCAATCTTTTATCAGATATGTGATTTGCAAATATTTTTTCCCATTCTGTGGGTTTCCTTTTTTATTCTATTGATAGCGTTGTTTAAGTCACTTTTTAAAATCTTCGTGAAAAAAAAAATTAAAAAAATAAAATCTTCGTGAAACCTAATTTGTCTATTGTTTTCTTTTATTACCTGTGCCTTTGGTGTCATATCCAAGGAATCATTGCCAAATCCAATGTAATGAAATGTTTGTCTTATGCTTTCTTCTAAAAGTTTTTTGTTTGTTTTGTATTAGGTATTACATTTATGTCCTTGATCTGTTGTGAGTTCATTTTCATATATAGTACTTGGTAAGGGTCTGGCTTCATTCTTTTGCATATGGATATCTAGTTTCCCAGCACCATTAGTTAAAAAGATTGTCCTTTCCCTCACTGAATGGTTTAGGCACCCTTGTCAAAAACCCTATATACAAGGGTTTATTTGTGAGCTCTCTATTCTATTCCATTAGTCTTTATGCCACTACCACAATGTTTTAATTACTGTAGTTTCTAAAATGAGCTTTGAAATCAGGAAGTATGTCTTCCAGTTTTTTCTTTTTCAAGACTGTCTTTGCTATTTGAAGTCCCTTAAGGGTCTGCCTATTGTCTTTCGCCATTGGATGTAACATCTTGGCCACTCAAGAAGATGGAGGGCGGGTAGTTAGAAAAATAAAGCTTTCTGCCATCTGAAGGGGAAGAGGAACATATAGATTGCCACTTTCTCTAATCCAAAAATTCTTAGGGTAAGACTGAGATACTTAGTCACTCAGTCGTGTCTGACTCTTTGAGACCCAATGGACTGTAGCCCACCAGGCTCCTCTATTCACGGGGTTCTGCAGGGAAGAATACTGGAGTGGGTTGCCATTCCCTTCTCCAGGGAATATTCCCAACCCAGGGATCAAACTCACGTCTCCTGCATTGCAGGAAGATTCTCTACCATCTGAGCCACCAGGGAAACCTAATAATTGGGTAGTTGCAAACTCTTTGGGTAGTTGCAAACACCCCCAAATTGAAGGATAACTGTGGGTCCATTCCAGGGGCATTTTTTTTCTGGGAAGAAAGTACAAGACTATTTTATCAAATTTTCAAAGGTATCTGGAACCAATGATGGTTAAGAACCACTGCCTTTTATTGCTTTCTCATCGGGTTTCCATCTCCCCTTCCTGTACCTGGCTCTTTGGGAGCCCATATCTTTTTTCCAGCCATACTTGGGAGGAGGAAGAGGAGTGGGAAGATCTGATTAAAAGTTGGGGTGCTCCATGCACCCCTCACAATTCCTCACACTTTTGCCCCCACCTCACTACTTCCAGGGAAAATTTCTGCTGGGAATGTGGGTCTGGGAGCTTGTGGGGCCTATGCTTAGAGAGGAGGAGAAGGCAGAGTGCTCCTTGGGGCTGGAGCAAACAAACAGTATATGCTAGGAGGAAATCAGGGCCATTACTCAGGATGCCCCAGAGAAGAAAGGAAGGAAGGAAGATGCTCTATTTGATCCTTTGGCTTTGACCTTCCAGGATACCTGCACCCGAGAGAATAGTGCTCAGATGAGCATAGGCATTGGACTGGGCAGGACCACCCCAGGATGGAGGCTCAGGCAAGTTGAAGAGCATCCAGGCTTCCTTCATTCCCACATGCCCTATGGGAGCCGCCAGCATTCTGAAGGCCTTCCCACCAGGCTCCTCCAGGTCCACAGAGCCATAAGGAAGGCCTTAGGAAAAGCTGTGTTAGAAATGATTATAATAGAACCTCCAGTGCAATACTTTCCCTACTTGTACTCCCTTCCCCCAATCACTACTCTCTTAGAGGCCAACCAATCTCTACCTCCTGTTCTGTGGGTGGAAGAGACTTAATCAGCTAAATGCATCTAATCCCAAGTGCTTTTTCTCAGGGAACATGGAACTTTAGGTCAGTGAAACCATTACATTCTGCACTTGTGTGGGAGAGACTTGGGGTCAAGGAGAACTTTTCTCCTGGGTGCCCTTAAATCAGATTTTCAACATCCTCTACTCAGTTCCCACAGTAGTGGATTTTAAGTGAAGGCTGCATTTCATTTCCCCAAATCTAGTTAAATATACAGATGCCTGAGGCAAAATCAGCAAGGGTACAGAAGAATTCAACATATCAACCAACTTTATCTAGTTGACATATATAGAACATTCCACCTACTCCCACAATATATATATATTTTTTCTAGTGTACATAGAACATGCACCAAGATGGACTGTATCTTGGGCTAGAAACACACCTCAATAAATTTAAAAGAATTTAAATCATGTAGAGTAATTTCTCTGATGACATTTTAATCAAGCTAGAAATCAATAACAGAAAGGTAAGAGGAAAATTTTGAAATACTAAACAACTAAATTTGTTAACAGATTTGTTAACTAAACAACAGATTTCTAAGTAATCCATGGGTCAGAGAAGTACATTCAAGGAAATTAGAAAATGTTTTGAGCTGAATGAAATAAAAGTACAACAAACTAAAAATTGTGGGATGCAGCTAAAGCAGTGCTGACAGGGAAACTTACATTACATTACATGCTTATATAAGAAAAGAAGGGTCTTCCCAGGTAGTGCTAGTGGTAAAGAACCCAACTGCCAATGCAAGAGATGTAAAAGATGCGGGTTTGATCCTTGGGTTGGGAAGATCACCTGAAGAAGGGCATGGCAACCCACTCCAGTATTCTTGCCTAGGAAATCCCATGCACAGAGGAGCCTGGTGGGCTACAGTCCATGGGGTCGCAAAGAGTTGGACTGAAGCGACTTAGCACGCACGCATGCATAAGAAAAGAAGAAAGGTCTCAGTGATCTAATCTTCCTCAAGAAACTACAAAATGAAGAGCAAAATAAACCCAAAGCAAGGAGAAATAAGGAAATATAAAAGAACAGAAATCAATTAAATTGAAAACAAAAGGCAATGACAGCAAAAGTAGATTCTTTGAAAAGATCAATGGAAATGACAATCCTCCAGTAATACTGACAAAGGAAATAAAGAAGACAAATTAGTAATATCAGGAATGAAGCAGAATACCCATACAGGCACTGTAAACATCAATGGAATAATAAGGGAATAACTCCAATAATTCTATCAAAAATTTGACAATTCAGATGAAATGCTCCAGTTCCTTGAAAACCACAGACTACCAAAACTCACCCAAGAAGAATTAACCTGAATAGGTAATTGAAAGTAATTAAGGTAATTGAATTACTAAAACATTCCACCAAAAATAGCCCTGTCCAAGATGGCTTCCTTGGTGAATTCTACCAAACATTTAAAGGAGATATAATGCAAGTTCCACCTAGTTTCTTTCATAAAACAGAAGAGGAAGGAAATACGTCTCAACTCATTTTATGAGGCCAGTATCAGCCTGATACCAAAACCTGACAAAGATGTGATAGGTACAGAATGAAGGGATAAAATAGATGATTAAGCAGTTAATCCCACTAGGGGATTGTAAGTAGAAAAATATGGGGGACCCCTGTTAGTTAACTCAAGAAAGCAGGTTTGCTTAACTTCAGAACCAAGCAAGCTTGCTTAGCAACAAAACTATGCAACAGAAGCACAGGACATGCTCCAAAACAATAAAACAATGGTGGCAT
Organism: Cervus canadensis; assembly: GCF_019320065.1. NCBI lineage: Eukaryota > Metazoa > Chordata > Mammalia > Artiodactyla > Cervidae > Cervus > Cervus canadensis. The sequence goes on along the minus strand of NC_057419.1, from coordinate 128,908,160 downwards.
GATACCCACATCCTGTCAGTAAGTTAATGAGCCCTAAGACATGTTCTCTGCACACATAAAGACAATAATTTGTGGGCTTAGCTTGACCATGTAGGGACAAGAAAACTCCTCTGCCCAACCTGGAGGAGGAGCCGATGATGGAAGCATGACATCTACTCAAGAAAGACAAAGAAGTTCTTCTCCCCCTCTCCACTTTTCCTTTGATTATAAAACCATAGCCCAATAAGTTCTTGGATCATGGCATTTCTTGCCCGCCTGCTTGTAAACCTCACAAGCGTCCTATTCTAATAAATCACTTATCTACCACTTTGCTCTTGCTGAATTCTTCTCTGCACTGAGACATAAAGGACTATGGTACTGGAGCTCTTCAGAGTCCTGGAAATGACACCATGTATTGGTTTCATATGGTCCAAAAATCAAGCAATCAAACTACAGGCCAATATTCCTCATGAATGTAGACCCAACAGTTTTCAACAACATATTTGTAGATGGAATTCAGCAACATATAAAAAGAATATGTCACAACCAAGAGGAATCACCTGAAAATGTAATGTAAGGCATATTCTAATTTGAAAAGCAACCAATGTAATCAACCACATTAACAGTCTAAAGAAGAAAATGTAGATGCCTAGGCCTCAATATAGATGCCTTGGTTCAGACCAAATGAATCAGCACTTTTATGAGCAGGAGCAGGCAATCTGCATTTTAACAAGTCCCCTAGGTGTTTCTTGGGGTGTCTCAATACCCACAACCGTTCAGAATAAAGAATTCCCCTCTTAGCTTGGCATAAAAGGCCCTCTGTGAGCAAGCCCCTGCCTGCCACTCTGCCTTCATCTTTTATGTCTCCCCTCCTGAAGCTGAAGAAATGTTCAACAACTTGGGGTAACCACTACCTTCCACACACAGATTTTCCTATTCCAGCCATCTGCTCTAGACTCCTCTCTGGCCTTAGCCTAGTGCAATCTTTGCCTTGCTGATTCCCATTCTTTTTTCATAACTTATAGCTCAAACATCACCTTCTCTGGGGCCCCTTCCCTGGGCCAGGCACCCTTCTTGGGGTTCCCACAGTTTCCTTGGACTTGCCTCTCTCAGATTCCTGGCCAAATTGTATTGGGATTTTCTGTTACTTGTTGCCTTACCCTGCTCTTTAATTCAAGGCCAACCCAGAATAGGTGCCAAGTACTTTGTACTTAGATAGCTGGGAGGCAAGGGCTCTTTCCTACAATTGTAGGACAAAGGGAGTGAAACAGTGAGCACCTCTGAAAACTCCTCAAAGGCCAAGGGTCCAGTGACAGACAGATACCCCGAGACCCTCCTCCATTGTAGGAGGCTAATTGAGGGTTTGTTCTGAGCCTCAGTCTTCCAACTGTGCCTTGGTTTTGTGCAGCCCTTTCACCCATGTGGAGGCAGCAATACACTCAGGGTCAAGACTACAGGTGACTGTCCGTTATCAAGTTTAAAGGATGGGGGAGGGGGAGGTGAAAGTGATTAGAAGTGCAAACCACTGAGCACTCTGGACTTAAAACAGTGATTTTCAAATGGATGGTTTTGCCCCCCAGGAACATTTGCCAAAGTCTGGAGACTATTTTGATGGTTACATGAGGGTGGGGCAGGGAGAGGAGGCACTACTGACATCTAGTGGGTAGAAAGCAAGGATGCTGCTAAACATGCTGTAGTGCTCAGGACACACTTTCCCAACCCTCAGATAATTATCCAGCCTGAAATGTCAACAATGCAAGTTTGAGAAACCCTTGATCAGAGAGGACTGAGAGGTGGGGCTCAGAACAACCCTGAACGGTGCAGAAATATCATCATCATTCTCAAATTACTTGTCTGCCAAAACAGCCTGAATAACTGTGTTGATTCACGAGCCTTTGCTTCTGGGATCAACTGAAGAACCCGGAAGGCAGTTGGTCTCATTGTTTCTGAATAATTAGTAGATGAAGGCCCCCTACAATAGTAAGAAGTCTGATTCATAGACTATTTAAAAATAAGTTATTTTCAAGTAAAACAGTAACCTCAACTAATGCCTGACAGGATGTGACTAAGTAGAGGTTAACCTTGACCTTTGTTAATGAATAGATAAGGTAAAGCAATTAACACAAAATTGCATGTAAATGATGCGCCTACCAGACTAGTTGAAATGTCTCCAGCCATTTTTATTCAGATGATTAATTGCAAAGCTTACCATTTTTTTTAAGCGTTGGGGCTGCCTATACTATGTACTGTGGATTATGGCTCTTTCAATTAATGAGATTTCACTCTGCTGTTCAGAGGTTCAACCAAGGTTTCACTAATCTTAAGTAAAGAGTTTAAAATTAAGATCAAATCATGTAGGAAAAAAGCTGTGTGTGAGATACATTTATTTCTACATTTATATATTTCTTTCTATATCCATCTCTCTCTCTCTCTCTCTCTCTCTCTATCCATCTCTCTCTCTCTCACACACACACACACACACTTGTAAGGAATAGTACATAGTATGGGGAACCATGGCCACCTCAAGAAGAGGGTGTTAAAAAGTATTTACAGGATATGGGCTTCTGTTCTGTGATTTGGGGAGAGTTTAAGGTTTGCTCTAGATTGGGTGCTATCAGGAAGCAGGGTCACTTCTATGACTGGATATTTCAATAATTTTATCCAGAAGAAGGGCAGACCAGAGAGATGCTAAAGCTATAATTGATAAACAAGCAGCAGCCACTCATATTAGACAGAAGAGGAAGATGTTTGGTCATTTCTGTGGATTGGACAATGGTCATGTTTTGCCTGGGTTCAGACATGATTAATGAGTGGTCATATTTCTGCCTTGGTCCATTACTGTCACTGAGCGGCCTTGTCTGATGGTACTGTTCATGAGATTATTTATATTCAACAGGAGAATAGCAAGTCCTAGCTGTGAGTGCTGGATAACCTGGGATACTTCTTCCTTTCTTGATGTATTATGTTATATTAATATTATATCCCATCCTATCTTACCATATCATATAGTAATATTATTCAGTGTATATATATAATATATATTTCTATATTATATTATATATATTAAAATATATATTTATATATAATATGGGCTTCCCTGCTGGCTCAGATGGTAAAGAATCTACCTGCAATGCGGGAGACCTGGGTTCGATCCCTGGGTCGGGAAGATCCCCTGGAGAAGGGAATGGCAACCCACTCCAGTATTCTTGCCTGGAGAATCCCATGGACAGAGGAGCCCTATGGGGTTGTAAAGAGTTGGACATGACTTAGCAACTGAACAACAACAATATTTTACATATATGTGTATATATAATAGATAAAATACATTATATAGTGTATATATAATATATAAAATATATACTGAAATGAAAGTGTTAGTTGTTCAGTTGTGTCTGACTCTTTGCAACCCCATGGACTGCAGCATGCCAGGCTTCCCTGTCCTTCACTATCTCCCAGAGTTTGCTCAAACTCATGTCCATTGAGTTGATGCCATCCAAACATCTTATCCTCTGCCACCCCCTTCTCCTGGTGCCCTCAATCATTCCCAGCATCAGGGTCTTTTTCAACGAGCTGGCTCTTTGCATCAGGTGACCAAAGTATTGGCGCTTAAGCTTCAGCACCAGTCCTTCCAATGCATTTTCAGGGTTGATTTCCTTTAGGATTGACTGGTTTGATCTCCTTGAAGGCCAAGGGACTTTCAAGAGTCTTCTTCAGCACCACAGTTCAAAAGCATCAATTCTTTAGCACTCAGCCTTCTTTATGGTCCAACTCTCACACCCATACATGACTACTGGAGAAACCACAGCACTATACAGACCTTTGTTGGCAAAGTGATGTCTCTGTTTTTTAATACACTATTCTAGGTTTCTCATAGCTTTCCTTCCAAGAAGCGAACATCTTTTAATTCCATGGCTGTAGTCACCATCCACAGTGAATTTGAAGCCCAAGAAAATAAAATATATCACTGCTTCTTCTCTTTTTCCTCTTCTATTTGCCATGAAGTGATGGGACCAGATGCCATGATCTTACTTTTTGGAATGTTGAATTTTAAGCCCGCTTTTTCACTCTCCTCTTTCACCTCATCAAGAGGCTCTTTAGTTCTTCTTCACTTTCTGCCATTAGAGTGGTATCATCTGCATATTTGAGGTTGTTGATATTTCTCCTGGAAATCTTGATTCTAGCTTGTGGCTTATCCAGCCTGGCATTTCACATAATGTACTCTGGCATATAAGTTAAATAAACAGGATGACAACATACAGCCTTGTCATACTCCTTTCCCAATTTGGAACCAGTCCATTGTTCCATGTCCAGTTCTATTGCTTCTTGACCTGCATACATGTTTCTCAGTAGACAGGTAAGGTAGTCTGGTATTCCTATCTCTTGAAGAATTTCCCATAGTTTGTTGTGATCCACACAGTTGAAGGCTTTCATGTAGTCACTGAAGCAGATGTTTTTCTGGAATTCCCTTGCTTTCTCTGTGATCCAGTGAATGCTGGCAATTTGATCTCTGGTCTCTCTGCCTTTTCGAAACCCAGCTTGTACATCTGGAGGTTCTCAGTTCACATACTGCTGAAGCCTAACTTGAAGGATTTTGAGTGTAAACTTGCTAGCCTGTGAAATGAACGCAATTGCACAGTAGTTTGAACATTCTTTGGCATTGCCCTTCTTTGGGATTGGAATGAAAGCTGACCTTTTCCAGTCCTGTAGCCACTGCTGAGTTTTCCAAATTTGGTGACATATTGAATGCAGAACTTTAACAACATCATCTTTTAGGATTTGAAATAGCTCAGCTTGAACTCCATCACCTCCACTAGCTTTATATATACCCTGCCACATCCACAGACTCTGCCTCTACAGATTCAAGTGACTGTGGATGGAAAATATTCAGGAAAAAATTCCAGAAAGTTCCGAAAGGAAAAACTGGAATTTGCCAGGCTCCAGGCAACTATTTACATAGAATTTATGTTGTATTAGGTATTATCGACAATCTAAAGATGATTGACAGTATGCAGGAGGATGTGTATAGGTTATTTGCAAATACTGTGGCATCATATAAAGGACTTGAACATCCTTTGGTTTTGGCATCTGCAGCAGGTACTGGAACCAGTCCCCTACTGGTACCAAGGGACAACCTTGGTACCCATAACCTATATTCCCATAACCTAGAATCAACTAGTATTAACTTAGTGTTCTTCCTTCTGGTCATGTATTCAGTGCTTAGATTTTTATTGGTTGGTTTTCTTTGTTTAAAGACTGTACACATGTTCTTTGGCTACTTTAGGAGACATGGTTTCCCCTCTGAGACATCCACAAAGTTAGGACACTCACTAGCACACCAGCACCATGATTCTTCAGGCCTGCCCTCATCCCAGTATGGTCTCTTTCCCTTCCAACCTGCCCACCTCTCTATCTCCACAGCCACCAAAAGCTTTCTCCTGCTTCAGATTCACTGTGAGAACACCATAGCATACGACCTCTGCTGGCGGTGGCGGGGAGGTGCATTTTGGCAGCTGAGGGCACATGGCTACTTTACCTGCTTGCTCGCACCCCATGCAGAAGAGACCCTAAACTAAAGGAAGGATGGAAGTCCAGAGTTAGCAAATTGAGAGGGGCACTCTGACACTACACCACTCAGATTTTAGACCACTTAGGTTTCCGGTTGAGGGTTTGGGGATGCCCAACTTGATGGAGCAGGAATTTTGAAACCAAACACGTGATGGAATTGAGGTCCTGGTCACCCCATGGCTCTTTATCTGATCTCCATCTTACAGCCAGTCTCCAGGGAATTGGGAACCTGACAGCCGTGGGTGAACATGTGCTGAGTCCTGAGGATGGAGTGATCTGGTGAAGGCCCCTTTATTTATTTATTTTAGTTTATTTACTTTTTAATTAAAGAATAATCGCTTTACAGAAGTTTGCTGTTTTCTGTCAAACCTCAACATGAATCAGCCATAGGTATACATATATCCCCTCCCTCTTGAACCTCCCTCCCATCCCCGTCCCCACCCTACCCCTCTAGGTTGATACAGAGCCCCTGTTTGAGTTCCTTGAGACATACAGCAAATTCCCGTTGGCTAGCTATTGTGCATATGGTAACGTAAGTTTTCATGTTACTCTCTCCATACATCTCACCCTCTCCTCCCCTCTCCCCGTGTCCATAAGTCTGTTCTCCATGTCTTTTTCTCCATTGCTGCCCTGCAAATAAATTCTTCGGTACCATTTTTCTATATTCTGTATGTATGCGATAGTATACAATATTTATCTTTCTCTTTCTGCCTTACTTCACTCTGTGTAATAGGCTCTAAGTTCATCCACCTCATTAGAACTGACTCAAATGCGTTCCTTTTTATGGCTAATTAATATTCCATTGTGTATATGTACCACAATTTCTTTATCCATTCATCTGTCAATGGACATCTAGGTTTCTTCCATGTTCTAGCTATTGTAAATAGTACTTCAGTGAACATTGGGGTACATGTGTCTTTTTCAGTTTTGGTTTCCTCAGGGTATGTGCCTAGGAGTGGGATTGCTGGGTTATATGGTGGCTTTATTCCTAGTTTTTTAAGGAATCCCCATACCGTCTTCCATAGTGGCTATATCAATTTACATTCTCACCAACAGTGCAAGAAGGGTCCCTTTTCTCCACACTCTCTCCAGCATTTATTGTTTGTAGACTTTTTGATGATGGCCATTCTGATCTATGTGAGGTAATATCTTGTAGTTTTGATTTGCTTTTCTCTAACAGTGAGCAATGTTGAGCATCTTTTCATGTGTTTGTTAGCCATCTGTATGTCTTCTTTGGAGAAATGTCTGTGTAGGTTTTTTTCCCGCTTTTTGATTGGGTTGTTGGTTTTACTGGTATTGAGTTGTATGATCTGCTTGTATATTTTGGAGATTAATCCTTTCTCAGTTGTTTCATTTGCTATTATTTCCTCCTATTCTGAGGGTTGTCTTTTCACCTTGCTTATAGTTTCCTTTGCTGTGCAAAAGCTTTTAAGTTTAATTAGGTCCCTTTAAAAGGGACTTTTCTCTGGGACACCTTCCCTGACCCCTCCTATTATAGTCTCTTTCAAAGAAGTTCTTTGGGATGAGATGAGACCTGGAATGTTAATCTGGGTGTATAAGCTTCTTGGCCTTTCTGAAGCTGTTTCTATATCTTTAAAGAGGTGCTAAAAATAGTCTCCTCTTTGTAAGATTTGTTGTGAAAATGAAAGAAAACATCTACATAGTTCTGATATGTAGTTATATACTTAAAATGTGGTGGCCCAGCCTGCTCACTCAGCCTCAGTGCAATGATCTCTCAGAAATGAGAAAGAAGGGCAAGGAATGGGCCCTGACAAGCTGAGATGTCCACAAAGGCTGAGAAGGGAAGACTTCTTCCTGTTCTTACCCCTTGCCTCAACTGAGAGCTAGCAGAATCTCCCCCCATCAAAATCTACTCTTAGGTAAGATTAGGGCTGTAACAGGGAGTCTGGCCTTAAGCTGGAAGACTGAAACTCTAAGTGGGAAACACCAAGCATCAGGCAGTGGATGGGAGAGGACCAGATGGAGAGGATTTGCTTCAGTGCCCCCTGAAATCCAGCCCACTCTACACAAGAGAAAAAAGGCAGTTTTGGTCAGGAAGTGTTATTAAAGAAGTTGCATGGTCCTAGTAGGACACAGTCATTTCCACTGACATGCCACCACAGGGGCTTCCAAACACTAAGACTGGGCTGACTGTTCCTCCTCAGACTTTCGGTTAAGGCTAATGATTTGTAAACAAACTCATAACTGCAGGCTGGTCTTTCAGTGACCTTGAAGGATACTCCTTCTATAATCCCAACTTCTAATTTGCTTAATTTGTACTTCTAATAATAATTAAAAAGCCATCATGGACTCCCTTCCCCTCTCTGCCCTCCTCCTGTCCCTTCTACCTAATCCAGCCTAAGGCTGTGATCCCTTCATGGGACTGTGGCAAAGGGGCTTGCATAACTCAATGAAGCTACGAGCCATGCTGTGTAGAGCCACTCAAGATGGATGGTCATAGTGGAGAGTTCTGACAAAACGTGGTCCACTGGAGGAGGGAATGGCAAACCACCCCAATATTCTTGCCATGAGAACCCCATGAACAGTATGAAAAGGCAAAAAGATTTGATACCCGAGGATGAGCTCCCTAGGTTGGAAGGTGTCCAATATGCTACTGCAGAAGAGCAGAGGGCAATTACTAATAGCTCCAGACAGAATGAAACAGCTGGGACAAAGTGGAAACGACACTCAGGTGTGGATGTGTCTGGTGATAAAAGTAAATTCCAATGCTATGAAGAACAATATTGCATAGGAACCTGGAATGTTAGGTCCATGAATCAAGGTAAATTGAATGTGGTCAAACAAGAGATGGTAAGACTGAACATCAACATTTTAGGAATCAGTGAACTGAAACGGACAGGAATGGGTGAATTTAATTTGGATGACCATTATATCTACTACTGTGAGCAAGAATCCTTTAGAAGAAATGGAGTAGCCCTCATAGTCAACAGAAGAGTCCAAAATGTAGTATTTGAATGCAGTCTAAAAAATGACAGAATGATCTCGGTTTGTTTCCAAGGCAAACCATTCAACATCACAGTAATCTAAGTCTATGTCCCAACCACTGATGCTGAAGAAGCTGAAGTTGACCAGTTTTACGAAGACTTACAAGAACTTCTAGAACTAACACCAAAAAAAGACATCCTTTTCATCATAGGGGATTGAAATGCAAAAGTAGGAAGTCAAGAGATACCTGGAGTAACAGGCAAGTTTGACCTTGGAGTACAAAATGAAGCAAGACAAAGGCTAACAGAGTTTTGTCAAGAGAACACACTGGTCATAGCAAACATCCTCTTCTAACAACACAAGAGATGACTTTACATGTAGATATCACCAAATGGTTAATACTGAAATCAGATTAATTATATTCTTTGCAGCCAAAGATGGAGAAACTCTTTACAGTCAGCAAAAACAAGACCTGGAGCTGACTGTGGCTCAGATCATCAGCTCCTTATTGCAAAATTCAGACTTAAATGGAAGAAAGTAGGGAAAACCACTAGGCCATTCAGGTGTGACCTAAATCAAATCCTTTATGATTACACAGTGGAGGTGACAAGTAGATTCAAGGGATTAGATCTGACAGACAGAGTGCCTGAAGAACTATGGACTGAGGTTTGTAACACTGTACAGGAGGTGGGACCAAAACCATTCCAAAGAAAAAGAAATGCAAGAAGGCAAAATGATTGTCTGAGGAGGCTTTACAAATAGCTGAGGAAAGAAGAGAAGTGAAAGGCAAGGGAGAAAGGGAAAGATATACCCAACTGAACGCAGAATTCCAGAGAATAGCAAGGAGAAATAAGAAGGCCTTCTTCAATGAACAATACGAAGAAAGAGAGGAAAACAATAGAATGGTAACGACTAGAGATCTCTTCAAAAAAAACTGGAGATATCAAGGGAACATTTCATGCAAACATGGGCATGATAAAGAACAGAAACAGTAAGGACCCATCCGAAGCAGAAGAGATTAAGAAGAGGTGGCAAGAATACACAGAAGAACTATACAGAAAAAGTCTTAATGACCCAAATAACCACAATGGTGTGATCACTCACCTAGAGCCAGACATCCTGGAGTGTGAAGTGGGCCTTAGGAAGCATTACTACAAACAAAGCTAGTGGAGGTGATAGAATTCCAGCTGAGCTATTTCAAATCCTAAAAGATGATGTTGTTAAAGTGCTGCATTCAATTTGTCAGCAAATTTGGAAAACTCAGCAGTGGTTACAGGACTGGAAAAAGTCAGTTTTCATTCCAATCCCAAAGAATAGCAGTGCCAAAGAATATTCAGACTACTGTACAGTTGCACTCATTTCACATGCTAGCAAGGTTATGCTCAAAATTTTCCAAACCAGGCTTCAATAGTATCTGAACTGAGAACTTCCAGATGTACAAGCTGAGTTTAGAAAAGGCAGAGAGACCAGAGATCAAATTGCCAGCATTCACTGGATCACAGAGAAAGCAAGAGAATTCCAGAAAAACATCTACTTCTTCAGTGACTACATGAAAGCCTTTGACTCTGTGGATCACAACAAACTGTGGGAAATTCTTCAAGAGATAGGAATACCAGACCACCTTACCTGTCTACTGAGAAACCTGTATGCAGGTCAAGTAGCAACAGCTAGAACTGGACATGGAACAATGGACTGGTTCCAAATTGGGAAAGGAATAATGACAAGGCTGTATATTGTCACCCTATTTATTTAACTTATATGCAGGGTACATTATGTGAAATGCCAGGCTGGATGAGCTACAAGCTAGAATCAAGATTGCTAGGAGAAATATCAATAACCTCAGATATGCAGGTGATACCACTCTAATGGCAGAGAGTGAAGAAGAGATAAAGAGCCTCTTGATGAGGTGAAAAAGGAGAGTGAAAAAGCGGGCTTAAAACTAAACATTCCAAAAAGTAAGATCATGGCATCTGGTCCCATCACTTCATGGCAAATAGAAGGGGAAAAACTGGAGAAGCAGTGATATATTTTATATTCTTGGGCTTCAAAATCACTGCAGACATTGACTACAGCCATGAAATCAAAAGATGCTTGCTCCTTGGAAGGAAAGTTATGATAAACCTAGACAACATGTTAAAAAGCAAAGATGTCACTTTCATGACAAAGGTCCATATAGTCATATATCTACTACTGTGGGCAGGAATCCCTTAGAAGAAATGGAGTACCCATGATGGTCAACAAAAGAGTCTGAAATGCAGTACTTGGATGCAATTTCAAAAATGACAGAATGATCTCTGTTCATTTCCAAGGCAAACCATTCAATACCATGGTAATGCAAGCCTATGCCCCAACCAGTAATGCTGAAGAAGCTGAAGATGAATGGTTCTATGAAGACCTATAAGACCTTTTAGAACTAACACCCAAAAAAGATGTCCTTTTCATTATAGGGGAGTGGAATGCAAAAGTAGGAAGTCAAGAAACACCTGGAGTAACAGGCAAATTTGGCCTTGGAGTACGGAATGAAACAGGGCAAAGGCTAACAGAGTTTTGCCAAGAGAATGCACTGGTCATAGCAAACACCCTCTTCCAACAACACAAGAGAAGACTCTACACATGGACA
>NC_057419.1:128818797-128895675 GCF_019320065.1 Cervus canadensis | reverse complement strand
CCTGTATGCAGGTCAGGAAGCAACAGTTAGAACTGGACATGGAACAACAGACTGGTTCCAAATAGGAAAAGGAGTACGTCAAGGTTGTATATTGTCACCCTGCTTATTTAACTTATATGCAGAGTATATCATGAGCAATGCTGGGCTGGAGGAAGCACAAGCTGGAATCAAGATTGCCGGGAGAAATATCAATAACCTCAGATATGCAGATGACACCATGCTTATGGCAGAAAGTGAAGAGGAACTTAAAAGCCTCTTGATGAAAGTGAAAGAGGAGAGTGAAAAAGTTGGCTTAAAGCTTAACATTCAGAAAACTAAGATCATGGCATCTGGTCCCATCACCTCATGGGAAATTGATGGGGAGACAGTGGAAACAGTGTCAGACTTTATTGTTTTGGGCTCTAAAATCACTGCAGCTGGTGACTGCAGCCGTGAAATTAAAAGACGCTCACGCCTTGGAAGGAAAGTTATGACCAACCTAGATAGCATATTAAAAAACAGAGAGATTACTTTGCCAACAGAGGTCCGTCTGGTCAAGGCTATGGTTTTTCCAGTGGTCATGTATGGATGTGAGAGTTGGACTGTGAAGAAAGCTGAGCGCCAAAAAATTGATGCTTTTGAACCGTGCTGTTGGAGAAGACTCTTGAGAGTCCCTTGGACTGAATGGAGATCCACCCATTCCATCCTAAAGGAGATCAGTCCTGAGTGTTCATTGGAAGGACTGATGCTGAAGCTGAAACTCCAGTACTTTGGCCACCTCATGCGAAGAGTTGACTCATTGGAAAAGACCCTGATGGTGGGAGGGATTGGGGGCAGGAGGAGAAGGGGACGACAGAGGATGAGATGGCTGGATGGCATCACCGACTTGATGGGCATGAGTTTGAGTAAACTCCGGGAGTTTGTGATGGACAGGGAGGCCTGGCGTGCTGCGATTCATGGGGTCAGAAAGAGTCGGACACAACTGAGTGACTGAACTGAACTGAACTGATGGTTTCTCCAGTAGTCATGTATGGATGTGAAAGTTGGAACATAAAGACGGCTGAGTGCTAAAGAATTGATGCTTTAGAACTGTGGTGCTGAAGAAGACTCTTGAGAGTCCCTTGGACTGCAAGGAGATCAAACCAGTCAGTCCTAAAGGAGATCAACCATAAAAATTCATTGGAATGACTGGTGCTGAAGCTTAAGCTCTAATACTTTGGCCACCTGATGCCAGCTCACTGGAAAATACCCTGATGCTGGGAAAGATCAAGGGCAGGAGGAGAAGGGGACAACAGAGGATAAGGATGGCATCACCAAGTCAATGGACATGAGTTTGAGCAAACTCTGAGAGATGATAGTGAAGGACAGGGAAGATTGGCATGCTGCAGTCCATGGTGTCACAAAGAGTTGGACATGACTCAGCTACTGAACAACAACAAAATCTCCCAGACTGAGAATGCCACCTGAGACACAGGCTGTTTTATTTCCCTGTCGCAGAGCTGAGCTGGAGGCTCCCTGAAGACAGGGCCCAATATGTGGTTTTAACATTTCATCAAATGCTTCTACATGCCAGGCACTGTGATTTGTCTCTCTCTCTCTCTTTTTTTTTCCAAATTAAAAAATAATCACAGAAAGTTGTGAAGATACTACAGAGAGTTCTTATGTATTTTTTGCCCAGTTAGTCCCGATGGTTAAATCTTTCGTTCCTCTAGTAGAATAACAAAATTGGGAAATGGACACTGGTGCAATGTCTGTATGAGTTCAATGTCATTTCATGACAGGTGTAACCACCGCCTTGGTTAAGATCCAGAACTATTCCACCAGCACAAAAATCCCCCTCTAGCTACTTCTGTACAGTCACTTGCTTTCACTTCCCCTCCGCCTTCACTCCTAACCCCTGGAAATGACTCATCTGTGCTCCAACTCTGTACTTTTGTCACTTCAAGAAAGTTACACACATGGAATCAGATTGTGTGTAGCCTTTAGAAGTTGGTTTTTTCCATTCAGCATAATGCCTTTGATATCCATCCAAGTCATTGCATGTCTCTATAGTTTCTGTTCATTTTTTTTCCATTGGTAGCTAGTGCTTTTGGTATCATGTTTAAGAACTCTATCAAGTCCCTGGTTCTGAAGCTTCTCTCCTGTGTGTTCTCACTCCCCACTCTAGAGAATGGGGGAAACAAACCCTCCCTTCCCCCAAGTTCCACAGCTGATCCATCACGATGTCAAAGATGATCCCACCTCCTAACTGGGCCTGGTCCCTGGCCACCACTCTGCATGTTCACCGCCTGCATCACAGGAGACTTTCGTCATCACCTCCCACCTGAATGCCTGGAGCAGCTTTCCAACTGTCTCCCCATTTTTACTCTTGGCTGCCCCCCAAACTCAAGGCAAACTTGATTCTGTGTCCTGCCAGAAGCCCTTAAGTAGCTTCCCAAAGCTTTTAGTGAAGTGAAAAGTGAAAGTGTTAGTTGTTCAGTCACGTCCAGCTCTTTGCAACCCCATGGACTGAATCCCACCAGGCCCCTCTGTCCATGGAATTCTCCAGGCAAGAATACTGGAGTGGGTTGCCATTTCCTTCTCCAGGGGATCTTCCCTACCCAGGGATTGAACCTGGGTCTCCTACATTGCAGGTGGATTCTTTATCGTCTGAGCCACAGAGAAGCCCGAAGTTCTTAGGCTGCACCCTAAATCTTGTGGTCCATGAGGCCCCTGCTCTCTGGTCCCTCTTTGCCAATCTCCCAGAACTCACAGAGCCTCTCTTCCCACTTCCCTCAGCCCCAACCTCTGGCCAGCTTTCTGTTCTTTGAAAGAACACGCCATCTGGCCTCTGGGCTCCTATGTGCAGTGTCCTCTCCCACCTCTCCACCTGGCCAAATTCTTCTCATTCTTCACGTTTCAGCTTTAAATATCACCTCTGTAAAGGCTTCCTAGACCCCTCCACTGAATAAGGGCCTCCCTATCAAAGTATTTAGCACAATCGTAATTAATTAGTTATTCACAAAAGAAATTAATCTCTGTCATGTCTACTGATTAGACTCTAAGCTCCCAAGGAAGCCATGGATATCCAGTTCACCCTTGAATTTCCAGCTCCCGGAGAAGTGTCAGCTCTTAGCGGCGGTTCGGCAGACTCTTCTTGAGTACACACATGAAGGAAAGTTGAAGCTGCTGGTCCTGAGTTACTGTAACTTTAAAAGACAGGGAGGGACTTGGAGCTATTGGGAGGCAGGGATGACTGAATAACACACTGGCTGAACAGCTGGTTGTTCGAGAGGCCTCCTCACAGTAACCTCAGCCCCCTCTTTCTTCCCTCTTCCAGCCTCCCTCTACGGGTGAGAGGCCCCGAGAAGGGAGAAGGTTTTTATGAGGTGCTAGGGACCCATTTTTTGAGACTTATATGTCTGCAAAATGTTGGCAGTTTCTTCAGGACACTTAGATTTCAGGTTTGGCAGCGCTAACTGGAAAGCGTCCTAGGATCTTTAGGAGGTGGGGCGTGGCTTCTGGGTAAGAGAGGCCTCTTTTACTTACCCTATCCAAACAAGTCCCCCCTCCTCTCTGCTCCCCCATGAGGCTGTAAGTTCCAGAAGCGCAGAGAGCCTGCCCTGTTCACCACTGTGCCTCCAGGGCCCAGCATGTGATAGGCGCATCACAAATATTTATTAAGTGAAGGAATGGGGAATGAATGAATGAACAAATGAATGGTTAGCTGAATTGCTGAAGGGACCACAAGTTGCCTGGAAGCCAAAACTGACTGACCTGATTATATGCTCTTGTCCTCCTGTCTTTCTTGGGACCTCTGCCTTGTTCTCTCATCCCAGGCTGAGGGCATCCAGAGGGTGGGAGCAGAGGCCCCCCAGGCCATCCTCGGGGAGGGTTGGCCCTGAACGGTTCAAGGCTCCTTGCTGCAGCTCTCCCCTCCCCCGACTCCCCCATTCAGCCCTTCCTGGCCTCAGAGTTGCTCATGGCTTTCCAAGTTGGCAACTTGCAAATGGATGAACTAATTCCAGCAAATAGTTTCTGATTCCCTCCCTCCCAAGCAGCACGTGCATTTTCATAGCTCAGTTTTATCACTGGAGACCTGGGGGTGGGGGCAACTGTGGAGAGATGTGGCACTTGGGAAAGTGTCCAGACCGTCCCTCCCCCTGGCAGAGTGGGAGGTGGGTGCTGCTACCCACCCCTCCCCCGCAAGAAAGTAAGAAGAAAACACCCTCCCCACCTCATCCCAGCTGGAGGAGGTGACTGGGAAGGCCCTGGAGAGCCACCTGTGGGAGGCGCCCTCTTGGGAGAGACCCAAACCCCAAACTTGTTTCTCTGCCTTTAAATAGGTCACTGAAATGTCAGAGCTGGGAGAGAGGGAAGCGGCCTCCCTGGGCAGCACCCCTCAGGGACAGGCCAGGCTGGCAGCAGCTCCTGAGGCTCAGCTTGGAAGTTGTGTGGAAAGGCCTGGCAAGGCCTTGCGCCATTCCCTCAGGAGAGGCTCCAGGTTGGAGCGAGGAGGGGCTGCATTTCCTTAGTCTTACCTGTTACATTTGGACACCTCTGTGCTGTGGGACATGTCCAGCCCAGAAGCCCCAGCTGGGGCACTGACTCATTCTCTGTGTGAACCTTGCACAGGTCTCAGCCCTGTCTGGCTTTAGGGTTTACAAATGTAGAGCGAGCATGCTTCCTGCCCTGCATGCTTCCAGAAGGCGATGGGAAGCAAAGGTGATAACAGAAAGGAAAGTCCGTGGTCAGAGTAAGAAGCTTTTCTTCTCTCCCATCACTGCTGGTTCCCCGAACTGGCTGCTGGCCTGTTCCATGGGTCCGGGCGGGCTCTCTTTCCCTGGCATCTCAGAGAGAAGTTTCGCCCAGGGCAGGGGGCTCTCTACATGGGACGCTACAGAGGGCCCTTCACAGTCTCACCTTTGTCCTGGTGAGCTCTGAACCTTCCTTCTCCCCCACTGGAGCTAACCCCTGGCTTGACACATTCTTTCACTATCAGCATGAATGTGCCTGTGAGAGCTCAATAGCCCAGTCGTGTCTGACTCTTTGCAACCCCATGGACTGTAGCCCACCAGGCTCCTCTGTCCATGGAATTCTCCAGGCAACAGTACTGGACTGGATTGCCATTACCTTCTCCAGGGGGTCCTCCTGCAACCCAGGGATTGAACTCAGGTTTCCTGCATTGGCAGGCAGTCACTAGTGTCACTGGGGAAGCCCTGTCAGCATGAACAAGCACGGACAAAACACCTGCTGGAGCAGTGACTCAGGCTAAGCCATGGCCCCCTCCTCTGGTCAGTAGCAATGAGGACAGGAGAGAAACAGGGGGGAAGACCTTCCTTTTTGTGTGCTGCTTTACAACTTACCAAGTGTTTCACATTTTCATTTAATCTTCAAATTTTATTTACGGTGATGAAATGGAATTTCAGAGAGGCTAAGCAATTTGTCCAAGGTCACAAAGCATACTAGAGACCGGGCTTCAAAGTATTTTGATTTTAAATTCAAGGCAGTTTGTCTATAAAAAGTTGCTCTTCTATCATCCCCAGGAAGCCCTTTTTGAGATATAGTGGGAGACAGATTATTTCAGGGCCTTGACTATCCACTAACACCTCAGCATGGATTACTATAGCAGGGCCCACGAGAAGGGGACAAATAGAGCAACAGAAGGAACTTTTCTTTTTAAATGGCATTTAAAAAAATTTTTTGAGCTAGGTTGACATGTCCCTGCAAGAAATAATACCAAGATCCCATTTACTCTTTATCCAGTTTCTCCCAATGGTAACACATTGCAAAAACTACAGGATAATGTCACAACCAGGGTATGGCATTAATACTGTCAAAAGATACAGACTATTTCCACTGCCACAAGGATCCCTGATATTGCCCCTTTATAGCCACAGCCACTTCTATCCCACCTCAACCCCCTCCTCATTCCCTGGCAACCACTTACCTGTTCTTCATTTCTATAATTCTGTCATTTCAACAATGTTACCTGAATAAAATTATACAGTATGTGTAACCTTTAGAGATTGACTTTTTTTTTTTTCCACTCAGTATGATTCTCAAGAGATTTGTCCAATTTGTTGCACATATCAAGACTTGATTCTTTTTATGTCTGGGTAGTAATCCAAGGAATGGATTTTCAGTTTGCTTTGCCATTCACCTGCTGAAGGACATCTAGGCTGATTCCAGATTTTGGCTATTAAAAATAAAGCTGCTATCAATACTCATGTACAAGTGTTTGTGTGACTGTAAGTTTTCATCTTTCCCGGACTGATGCCCAACAGTGTAAGAACTGGGTCATATAGTAGCTGCATGTTTATCTTTTAAAGAAACTGCCAAACTGCTTTCCAGAGTAGCCAAACCATTTTATAGCCCCATCAGCAGTATGGGAAAGTCACTCAGTCATGTCCGACTCTCTGCAACCCCACTGGACTGTAGCCCGCCAGGCTCTTCTGTCCATGGAACTCTCCAGGCAAGAATACTGGAATAGGTAGCTATTACCTTCTCCAAGGAATCATCCTGGCCCAGGGATCCAACTCAGGTCTCCTGTATTACAGGCAGAGTCTTTACCATCTGAGCCACCAGGGGGTGACAGAGGATGAGATGGTGGGATGGCATCACCGACGCAATGGACAAGAGTTTGCACAAATTCCAGGAGATGGTGAAGGACGGGGAAGCCTGGCGTGCTGCAGTCCATAGGGTCGCAAATGAGTCAGACACGACTTAATGACTAAACAACATGCAACACATGAATGACTCTATTTCTCTAAATCCTCACCAACATTTGGTGTTGTCACTATTTTCTTTCATTTTAAACTTTCTGATGGGTATGTCACTGTGGTTTTAGTTTTCATTTCCCAAATAATGGCTAGTGATATTGGGAAAGTTTTAATGTACTTGCTGGCTATCTGTATATCCTTTTGGGTGAAATACCTGTTCATGTCATTTTGGCCATTTTAATTGGATTGTTGTGGTTTTTTTTCTGAAGTTGAGTTTGAGAGTTCTTTATATATTCTCGACACTAGTCCTTTGTTGGACATGTGCTTTGCAAATATTTTCTGCCAGTCCATAGCTCGTCTTTCCATCCTTTTAACAGGGCCTTTCACAGACTAAAAGTTGTCACTTTGATGAAGTCCATCTTACCATTTTTTAAATGGATCATGCTCTTGGTGTCAAGTCTAAAAACTTTTGCCTCACCCTAGATCCTGAAGATTTTCTTCTATTGGTTTTCCTAAAAGTTTTTTAATTTTACATTTTATACTTAAATCCATCATCCATTTTGAGTTAACTTCTTTGGGGGGGGACTGTGAATATCTACTTGCTCCAGCATCATTGCATCTTTATCAACAATCAGTTGACCATGTTTGTGTGACTAGTTCTAGGTTCTCTATTGTGTTCATTAATCTATATGTATATTACTCTGATTCCATCCACTTGTTATTTTTCTCTGCCTTTCCATATAAATTTTAGAATAAGCTTGCTGGATTTTGCATTAAACATATACATAATTTGGAGGAGATATGACATTTTTATTCTTTTAAATCTTCTAATTCATGAACACCCCTGTATCTCTCCATTTATTTAGACCTTCAATTTCTTTCATCAGTGTTTTGAAGTTTTCAGCAAAGAAATGCTGTATATATTTTGTTGGATTCATACTTAAGTATTTAAATTTTTGAGCAATTGTAAATGGAATTGTATTTAAAAATTTTTGTGTCCTTGCATTCATTACTAATATACAGGATTTTGTGTCCATGCATTCATTGCTAATAAACAGGAATATAATCAATATTTTTATTTTACTCTTCTATCTTGTGACCTTGTGAACTCACTTATTAGTTCTAGATTTTTTTGTAGCTAGATTGGGATTTTCTATTTAGACAACCATGCCATCTGAAAATTGGGACAATTCTTTTTTCTTTGTTTTATAGCTGTGTACCTTCCCATGTGGCAGAGCCTTCTTACTGTTGGGCAGCAGAAAATTCCTCATTTTCCATTAGGTCTCCTCTGATGCCATCTTGTTGGGAGGTGGGGGCATCTCCTACAGCCTCCTGAGGGAGGAAGTATGGTCTCCTCACTCAGCCTTTGCTGCCTTTAGTGGGGATGGGGCCACAGTTTTTCTGTGCTGTCTGACTGGAGTAGAGTATTTATTTAAAATTGTTTTCTATCTTATGGCCTCTTCCTTTCCTGGTCCTTTGGCTAGCGAGAGCAGGGGCTTTTTTGGACTTGTCTCTTGTCCTTTTTCAGTTGTCTTCTTTAGTCTAAAGTCTGAGATACCTGAGGCAAAAAGAAAGTCCAAGGAACTCCCTGCTATTGCTGTTCCTCATGTCCTAAGGCCTCCAGTCTGCCGTTTTCTCTCTACCTTTGAGTCTTTCTCCCCCTCCTCCTCCTTCTTCATAGTGTCCAGCATTCTTATTTGCATTTAGCTGAAGGAATAATGTTCATCTACTCCATCCTCCTGGAAGCAGAAGTCTCCACAGGAAGGTTTTAAAGTAGGCCTGAGAGAGAGGGGAAGAGATCTGGAATTCGGATTTTATAGCTCCACCTAGGTATTGTGGGCCTGCCTCTGGGCTAGGTACATCAATCGGTCCAGGTCATCCCAATGGTCCCAGTTGCCTGAGGTACAAGGTATTGAGAGGGATGTATCAAAAGGCAGCTGGGAGGCCCCTAAACATGGCCCAGATCCCAGTTATCCAATTGCACTGTGCTGAGACTTCAGAAGGCTGGGGCAGTCCCCAAGAGCAGCTTTGGCCAGGATTCCAGAGTGAATTGGCCAGACTTCAAGCAGCCTGTAGGTGGCACCTGGCATCAAGGAATTCAGATGTGGGCCTTCCAGGGAGTCCAGTGACTGTGGCCATGACAGTGTTGGTCCCAAGTGTGAGCTCAGCTGATTCAACCAGGTCTCCTTCCTTTAAGTCCACAGGGCCTTGCAGTGAGACTGAGTTCTTCCTTCCAAATGCAGAGACTACCCGGGACGTGGCTGCTCGGAAAGTGGGAGCCTCTCATTTCAGTTTTTTTTTTTCCTCTCATTTCAGTTTTAATGAAGGTTTGTTAAAGGAAAATGTCTGATTCATTGCAAATTAACTCATCAAGCACCAGAGCCTTTTGGTGTGGCTCCTCTTCCTTTATCGATCATATATCATTTTGTACCAGGCTCAGTTGTAGACACCGTGGATATAAAACAGATAAAATTCCTTTTCCCAAGGAACCTCCCAGTGGAATTATTCTTAAAAATTTTATGTATTTATTTTTGGCTGTGCTGGATCTTCGTTGCTGTGTGGGCTTTTCTCTGGTTGCTGTGAGCAGTGGGCTACTCTTTTGATCCGGTGTACTGTGTGCTGCAGTTAGCAGTGGATGTTTGGGGATCAGAGAGAAGCTTATCTAGAATTGTTTGTTTTGTAAAGAATTGCTTTATTTTTATTATTTTTAACCCCCCTCCCAGTTTTATTGAGATAGAGTTGACATACAGCACAGTACAAGATTATAGTGCCCAGATAATGATTTGACTTATGTGGATCATGAAATGATTATCACAATAACTTTAGTGAGCATCCATCATCTCACACAGATACAAAATTAAGGAAATACAAAAATATTTTTTCCTTGCGATGAGAACTGTTAGGATTTACTCTCTTTTTTAAAAAGTCTAGAAGTCTTCCCAGGTGGCACTAGTGGTAAAGAACTCGCATGCCAGTGCAGGAGAGGTAAGGGACCTGGGTTCATTCCTTGGGTTGAGAAGATCTCCTGGAGGAGGACATGGCAACCCACCCCAGTATTCTTGTCTGGAGAATTCCATGGACATAGCAGCCTGGTAGGCTACAGTCCATAGGGTTGCAAAGAGTCCGACAGGACTGACGCAACTTAGCACACATTGGATTTGTTACAATATTGCTTCTGTCTTACATTTTGGTTTTTTGGCCACAAAGCATGTGGGATCTTAGTTCCCTGACCAGAGATTGAACCTGCACCCCTTGCATTGAGAGGCAAAGTCTTAACCCCCTGGACCATTAGGGAAGCCCCCAGATTTACTTCCTTAACAGCTTTCAATGATATCATACAGCAGTGCTAATTACATTTACCATGTTGTACTTACATCCCTAGTACTTATTGATCTTATAAGCAGAAGTTTGTATCTTTTGAC
Source organism: Cervus canadensis (assembly GCF_019320065.1). NCBI lineage: Eukaryota > Metazoa > Chordata > Mammalia > Artiodactyla > Cervidae > Cervus > Cervus canadensis. Next base: position 128,885,573 of record NC_057419.1, on the reverse strand, counting down.
CACCTTCATTTAGTTCTCCTTCCCTCACCCCCACCTCTTTTTCAATGAACTTGTTTATTTGTTTTCAATGGATAATTGATGAACAACAGTATGTTAATTCCTCCTTCTGAATCACACAACATAGTGATTCAGTATTTCCATACATTTCAAAATGATCACCACGAGAAGTCTAGCTCTCTGCTGTCACGATACAAAGATATTACATAATTATAATTGTTTTAATTATTGACTAGATTCCTCATACTATACATTTCATACCTGTGATAGAATTGTTGTTCATAAAAATTATCACAGTGATCTACAAAGCACACGAATCCCACCTGCCTAAGGAAAAATGGACTTGGCTGCATTTCTTGCTCAGCTCTGTGCCTTTCCTCATACCCCCCGCATTTGTGGCTGGATCCAGATTGCCATGAGGAATCTGCTGCTTCGCTAACACATGCATTTTTGGTTGTGCCCCACAGTGTGGCTACCACTTTGGCATCTGGCACCAGGCTCAGGGTCCAGAGGCAGGGATAGAAAAAGGATTCCAGAGACAATGGACTGTGTGGCCAGCAGGCAGTGAGTTGGTGGCGAGTGGCTCTTCGAGAGGCTCTTTACCACAGGGGTCAGACGGCTGGGGTGCCGAGTACTCCTGCTGTAGCGCCCTCTGTAAGCGCAGCCCAGAGTACATATGCCTCCATTTCCCATCTGTGGTTTCTCACAACTGAGCCTGTTCATCAAAGCCGGCCAGAGCCTGCTCCTGAAACCCTGGGTCCTGGGCAGAACAATGCAATTGAGAGAACAACAGGGCCAGTGTCGCCCAGAAGGACTATTGTTGGAGAGATATTAATAGGCTCTTTGGACTCTGGGCCCAGATACACTTCGTCATCTGTTGACCCCTGCTCACCAGGCCCCCAAAGCCTGTGGCTCCTTGCAGATGTGGTCTCCAGGTTCCCGGAGGAGTATAGATGTGACTAATGGCAATGACTATGGCAGTGAGATCTGTTTTGTTGTGTAGCTGGACTTGGCCTGAGCTTGCTAGTTACTCCCTCCTTCTGTTTTTTGTTACATCCACTAAAGAAGTGTTTGTTTTCTTTTTAAAAATTTATCAAAGAGACACTCAAGTTTCTATGTAGGGAAAATCAGATGCCCCTTATTGCTTATTTCCTAGGAGTTATGGAGATTTCTTTCCATCTTGTTTGTTTAGCTGGCATTGTTATTAAGAACCACTTGCAGGAAATCAAAGTAAGTTGCAGCATATATGTTTAAGAGAAGATTACAGGGCTCCACTCACAGAATTGCAGACTGGCTGGACTTCAGAGGGCATCCTTCGAGGGTCAGGCTGGTTAAAAAAGTCTTAATACCATTCTGGATAGAAAAATCATTTAAAGAAATAATTAAAGTTATTAAAAACAAAACTAATTAAAATGTAAGGATAGAGAAGAAGTAGGTTTCAGGAGGAGGTCATCTCTTCTCTATTTGTAGCTGGTGTAAGATTTCCATTTGGAGAATTCCAGGAAGGAATGAATTGCCATTTGACCATGAGGTGATCGTTCAGTGGAATCCATCAGAGTTTAAGGCATTGTACTTGAAGTGTTGGCCACTGGATGCCCGCCCCCCTGGTGAAGATTGGATGGGGGGCAGTGGTAGGAGTGGGGTGGGATGGGGTGAGGGGTGGGTCACCCTCTGGTCGCTTCCCCTCAGGCCTAGTGCACATCCACATGAACTTTGGGGACTGGTTTACTGTCTAGCCAGCCAGAGAAACCAGTATGAATGAGAAAAACATTTACTGAGTACTTCTTCTGTGCCCAGGTCTGGTTCCAACGGTTTTGACTTAGATACAGGCACATCTTATTTAACTTATTTAACACGCTTACTTAACTTATATGCAGAGTACAGCATGAGAAACACTGGGCCGGATGAAGCACAAGCTGGAGTCAAGATTGCCAGGAGAAATATCAATAACCTCAGATATGCAGATGACACCACCTTTATGGCAGAAAGTGAAGAAGAACTAAACAGCCTCTTGATGAAAGTGAAAGAGGAGAGTGAAAAAGTTGGCTTAAAACTCAACATTCAGAAAACTAAGATCATGGCATCTGGTCCCATCACTTCATGGGAAATAGATGGGGAAACAGTGGAAACAGTGACAGACTTCATTTTTGGGGGCTCCAAAATCACTGCAGATGGTGACTGCAGTCATGAAATCAAAAGACGATTGCTCCTTGGAAGAAAAGTTGTCATCAACCTAGACAGCATATTAAAAAACAGAGGCATTACTTTGTCAACAAAGGCCCATCTAGTCAAAGCTATGGTTTTTCCAGTAGTCAAGTATGGATGTAAGAGTTGGGCTATAAAGAAAAGTGAGTGCTGAATAATTGCTGCTTTTGAACTGTGGTGTTGAAAAAGACTCTTGAGAGTCCCCTGGACTGCAAGAGATCCAACCAGTCCATCCTAAAGGAAATCAGTCCTGAATATTCACTGAAAGGACTGATGCTGAAGCTGAAACTCCAATACTTTGGCCACCTGATGCAAAGAACTGACTCATTTGAAAAGACCCTGATGCTGGGAAAGATTGAAGACAGGAGGAGAAGGGGATGACAGAGGATGAGATGGTTGGAAGGCATCACCGACTCAATGGACATGAGTTTGAGTAAGCTCCGGGAGTTGGTGACAGACAGGGAGGCCTGGCGTGCTGCAGTCCATGGGGTCGCAAAGAGTCAGACACGACTGAGCGACTGAACTGAACAAGCACATCTCGGAGAGCTCTCCAGTTTGGTTCCAGATCACCTCGATAAAGTAAATATTGCAATAAAGTGACTCACAACATCTTTTTTTTGTTTCCCAGTGCATATAAAAGTTATGCTTATATTATACTGTTGCCTATTAAGTGTGTAATGATAGCATTACGTCTAAAAAACACTGTACATACTATTAGTCACTCAGTTGTGTCCAACTCTTTGCTACCACATGGACTGTAGCCTGCCAGGCTCCTCTGTCCATGGGGTTCTCCAGGCAAGAATACTGGAGTGGGTAGCCATTCCCTTCTTCAGGGGGTCTTCCCAACACAGGGATTGAACTCGGGTCTCTGGCATTGCTGGCAGATTTTTTTTTTTAACCATCTGAGCCACCAGCGAAGCCCTATCTAAAAATTACTTTATTGCTAAAAAAGTGCTTGACCAAATGTTGTTGGCAAAATGGCACCCATAGTCATGCTCAATGCAAGGTGGCCACACATCTTTCATTTGTTAAAATCACAGTGCTTGCAGAGCGCAATACAGTGGTACAATAAAATGAGCTCTGCCTATAATCTCATTGAAACCTCATGTCAGCCCTCTGAGGGAGGGACCACTGTCATCTTACGAAGAAGTTACAGTGACAGAGGGATCCATGCTGTAAAACCTGAAGGTGTGGCTAGGCCAACTCTGCCGATTGTTGTAGGTTTAGTCACTTGCCAAGCAAAGGCTACAGTATTTTGGGGACTCACAGGAGGGGCTGCTTCAAGCTTCATAGGCATGAAGGGAGGTGAGGAAACTCTGTGCAGATGTTTGCATGTAGGCAGTGCATCACTCCTTAGCTCCTCCCCCCTGCAGGCTTCTGTATGGAAAGTCTGTTGGTGATTATTCTGGTGTTTGTCTTGTTAACAAACCTCATGGCCAGTTGTTAGCTTTAAGAACTATCTTCCTTTAAAAAAATCATTCAGGAAATCTCTTTCTTTTTGCAAGATTAAGACAGCGGGGAAGCAGGTCTGTTCATAGGATATCTGCTATATTTGAGTTTTTCTTTGTAAAGTGCTCTGAACATGGAATATAAGTGATAATTATCATTATTGTATTCATATTAGCTGAGTAATGCCTATTACTAGGATCAATTAGGCCTCCAGCTTCTGGCCTTTTATATACAGCAACTAGTTAGACACCCCTTACTCCCCTCATCCTCACCCCACCAACTACAACCTGCAGGGGCAGATCCTGCCATCTTAACAGGACTATGAGTTCTTGACTAACTGTTCTATGACCTGAAGGAAAAGCAGGCAGAAAAGTAATTTGTTCTCTCTTGGCCTTTAGTGTGTCCATTGGCAGATTTAGGCGGGTCTAGGACAGTAGGCTTGGAGAAGGCAATGGCACCCCACTCCAGTACTCTTGCCTGGAAAATCCCATGGACGGAGGAGCCTGTTGGGCTGCAGTCCATGGGGTCACGAAGAGTAGGACACGACTGAGCGACTTCACTTCCACTTTTCACTTTCATGCATTGGAGAAGGAAATGGCAACCCACTCCATTGTTCTTGCCTGGAGAATCCCAGGGACGGCGGAGCCTGGTGGGCTGCCGTCTATGGGGTCACATAGAGTCGGACACGACTGAAGTGACTTAGCAGCAGCAGCAGCAGCAGGACAGTAGGCTAGTTTAAGAAAAACCCAGCAACTTTATTGAGACAATTTCTATGCCATGCAACTCAATCTAATTTTTTATAACTTCTTATTATGGCCATTTCTAAACATAGACAAAAGTACCTGGTTGCTCAGGTGGTAAAGAATCTGCCTACAATGTGGGAGACTCGGGTTTGATCCCTGGGTCAGGAAGATCTGAAGAAAGGAATGGCTACTCACTCCAGTATTCTTGCCTAGAGAATTCCATGGACAGAGGAGCCTGGCGAGCTACAGTCCATGGGATTGTAAAGAGTTGACTGAGTGACTAACATACACACACATACACACACACACACTCATATACATAGAAAACAGTAGAATGACTCCCCATGTACCCGCCTCCCAGCTGCAACAACAAACAACTCCTGGCCGATTAATCTTGTATCCATCCTGACACTCCCCACCCTCCTCCCCATATACCCAGGAGTATTTTAAAACAAATCACAGAAAACATTTGAATTCACCTATAATACTCCAGTGTGTATCTCTAACACAGAAAGGATGAAAATAAAATAAAACCACAGGAGCTAATCTGGGTTCAGATTTCTATACTGGAAGTTTCTGTAATGTGATGGGGGTAGTGGTGGTGGTGGTGGGAGGGGGTGTTCATGAAAGGCTTGGGAGGATCTATGTCCTCCCTGAAGCTATGCAAAACACTGTGTGTATTTTGTGAGGGGGCCACCGAAGGAGTATAGGCTTCTGTGTGGATGTGTCTCAGGGAAGGAGGGGCAAGACTCAGACTTTCAACAAGTGTCAAAGTGGTGTGTGACTCCATAAAGGCTTGGAGTCCCTGGTCTAGAGAAAGGGGCTAAGTAGACCTGGCATGGATAAAAGAGTCCTAGTTTTCAGTAGCCAGTAGTGGGTGGCAGAGTTGCTCGGAAGAATGCCACAGCATCAGGCCTGGTGTAGAGGCTTTAGCCTTTCGGTCTGTGCTATATGCCAAACTCAGGTAGTAGCGTCATTTTGAGTGGGGCCCTAAATCTTCCCGGTACCTCAGAACCCCTTGGTGTGGTGTTTTAAGCATGCAGATTCCCTGGGCCCACTAGCCAGCCTTCTGGGTCAGTGGGTCTGAGATGGGGCCTGGGAATCTTCTGTTCACCAAGCTCCGGCTTTGAAAAACACAGGTTCTGTGGCTAAGAGCACTGGCTTTGGAGTCCCACAGCCTTGGGCCTGAACCTTGGCTGTACCTCCTATCAGCTGTGTGGCCTCGGGCAAGTCATGAGACCTCTCCTTAAAGTGGGCCTACTTATAGCTCCTCTGCCCCATGGTTGCAAGAAATAGGTTAGATAATACACGTAAAGTATGTGCATGGTGTCTTACATGAAAAATGGCACTCAATTGGATGGTAGTTCTTTTTCTTCTTTTTTTGTTAAAAATGACCAATAGTGACTGGGGCTTCTCTGGTGGCTCGGGGATAGACTCCGCCTGCCAGTGTGGGAGATGAGGGTTTGATCCCTGTCTGGGAAGATCCCATGTGCCTTGGAGCAACTAAACCTGTGAGCCGAACTGCTGAGCCTGTGCCCTAGAGGCCATGTGCTGTGACTACTGAAACCCTGGCCCCCTAGTGACAGTGCTCTACAACAAGAGAAGCTACCACAATGAGAAACCCTCACACTGCAACTGGAAAGGGGCCCCCGCTCACAACTAGAGGAGAGCCCACGCAACAGTGAAGACCCAGCACAGCCATAAATAAATAAATATCATTAAAAAAAAAAGCGTGCTACAGCGACAGGCTTTGAAAAGGCACTCCTTACAGCCCCCAGGATGATAAGGGTTTACTGTCCTTCTCATAGAATTGCCTAGATTTAAAAAGTATCAAAGTTTATATGATTCATGGGCTCTGCTGACTTCAGCTGATAAGAATGAAGCTGAGAAAACTGATGGGCTGAGGTAGTATTATCAAACTGCCTGGGCCAGAGTGGAACTGGAATTTTTTTCCCTAGGCACCTTCCTGGAGTTGGTGGTCATCTGGAGCATGGTGCGTCGGTCAGGAGACCCTCCATAGCAAAGCCAGCCTGATTTGGCAAATATGTTTCCTGGGCCACACTGAAGACTCTAGGAGAGAATGTGGCTGACTCAGGGCTGGTCCCTCTCACTTGGAGAAAAGGAATTCAAAGCTCACATCCAGCTAAAGGGGGAGTGGGGAGCAGTGCTTGCCATACTCTCATATGCACGGGGTGGGGTGCCTCACTGTGATACCAGTGGCCTTTTCTCACTTCCAAACCCTGGTGGTCTCTGGGGACCCAGGGCTGGGAGGCACCAGCTCTGGGTCTGTATTTCTTTATACGAGGGAAAGGCCCTGCTAGGCTTCCAACTCTACGAGGGCAGGGCCCTGTCTAGGCCTCACCAGAAAACTGTAACTTCTACTCAGGTCCCCTGGCCTTTAATAAAAACAGGATAATCTGCCCATGAACACTGAGGCCTCAACTCCCCCGTGTCCATCCTTTTTCAAGGTAATTGGGCTTTCTCACCTTGCTGTCACCCTTATTTTGCCAAGCTTACCTCCATTCTGGTGTCTACGTGGTGTCTGACTTTCCAGGTACCATCTCTTGTTTCTGGCTCTGTGCAAGCCCTTGGAAATGAACAACCAGACAAGGTCTTCTCCCCTCACCCCTGACCCCCACAGACCCTCTCGTCTCCTGGGACATAGATCATACTTTTTTAGGGACTTCAGGTAATTGTCCTGCCTCTGCTCTGCCTGGGCCTCCTGCTAAGGAAAGCTGGCCTGGTCACCTCCATCCCCAGACGAGTGGCCATATAAGTTGTGAATGCAAATGAGTAGTGATGGGCTCCAGAGAGCACTGGCTGTCCAGGTTGCTGTGAGTGGATGGCTGGTGAGGGAGGGAGTGACCCTTCCTTCCTCAAGCCAGTGCTTCTGCCTGTCAACTGTGCACACAGGTCCAAGGACAGGCTGGTGGCCTTTTGGTCATGGAAGGAACTCTGGGGCCAGGTTGGGGCTGACTCCGGGTCTGTTCTCTGATGGCTGACAAACATGTAGGCCACTTTTCTGCCCAGAGGCCTCTGGCTACAGGGTCCGTGGAGCCAGTGGGGAGATAACTTGAGCTATCTCTAGCCTTCTCAGCAGATGGAAACTTGGAATGGTGAGAATCTTGGGGAAGGGACTTTGTGGAAATTTCTGGGAAACTGAGGCTCAAGCAGAGAGCCTATTTTGTCATCCTCCCCGTTGAAAGAGTTCAAAGTGCCTGAGGCCTTCTTCCTGTCTTCCTAAGTTCAGCCTGGTGGCTGTCATGAGCGTTTATGTGGTGCTTAAGCTTCCTAACTAGCTGGGATCACTGCCCAGGCTGAGGAAAGACACCAGCAGTGTGTAATACTGTGACCCCAGCAGATGTCCAGGTAATTATGCATGTGTGTGTGTGTATGTGCACGCTTGTGTTTTGGAATGTTGATTTTTTTTCCCCTAAAGCAGAGTTAAGGAAAATGTTTGCACAGGGAACTCTGTTCAATCTTACATGGCAACTTAGATGAAAGGGGAGTTTGGGGGAGAATGGATACATGTATACGTATGGCTGAGGCCCTCTGCTGTCCACCTGAAACTATCACAGCATTGTCAATCAGCTATACTCCAATATGAGCTTCCCATTTTGGGGTTATAGGAAAATAGGGAAGAAGGAAAAGTTAGGGGCTTTGGGATGGACATGTACACTCTGCTATATTTAAAGTGGATAACTAACAAAGTGGATAACTAACAAAGACCTACTGTATAGCACAGGGAACTCTGCTCAATTTTATGTGGCAGCCTGGATGGGAAGGGAGCTTGGGGGAGAATGGATACATGTACATGTATGGCTGAGTCCCTTCACTGTTCACTTGAAACTTTCACAACATTGTTAATCAACTATCCAGTTCAGTTCAGTTCAGTTCAGTTCAGTTGCTCAGTCGTGTCCCACTCTTTGTGACCCCATGAACCGCAGCATGCCAGGCCTCCCTGTCCATCACCAACTCCTGGAGTTCACCCAAACCCATGTCCATTGAGTCGGTGATGCCATCCAACCATCTCATCCTCTGTCATCCCCTTCTCCTCCCACCCTCAATCTTTCCCAGCAGCAGGGTCTTTTCAAATGAGTCAGCTCTTCGCATCAGGTGGCCAAAGTATTGGAGTTTCTGCTTCAGCATCAGTCCTTCCAATGAACACCCAGGACTGATTTCTTTTAGGATGGACTAGTTGGAACTCCTTGCAGTCCAAGGGACTCTCAAGAGTCTTCTCCAACACCACAGTTCAAAAGCATCAATTCTTCTGCACTCAGCTTTCTTTATAATCAGCTATACTCCAATATAAAATAAAAAGCTTTTAAAAAATATTTTAAAAAAGGAGAGCTAAGGAAAATGCTTGAGGAGGCCCAAGTAATTGATTGAGCCTGTGTCCTCCTAGGAAACAGACTCTTCTGACCCAAAACTGTTTCAGCCAAGGGTAATTTGGAAAATCAGACAAAGCAGCATTTAGGGAGGGCTGCCAAAGCCACCCCTCCGTTGGTACCATCAGCCAGTCTAACTTCAATTTGGGTTTCTGTGTTCACTTGAGTTTTCTCATGGAGAATAGCCCAGGAGCTAATCACTGAAGAAAACTTGATAGGGTGCTGCTGTGCTGAATGCTGTGGGGGACACAGAGATTGAGGAAGAAAGAGCCCTTGTCATCAAATAGCCTCATGAGGAAACATGACAGTAGTGTGATACAGGGTAGTTTGGGGCTTATTCAGAGCCTTTTTCTGATTTTATGGGTCTAGGGTGGGGGCCCAGGAATCTATTTGATCACACTGCCCAGGAGGCTTGGCATTTATGGCAAGCCACTTCTCTTCAAACCTTGGGGTCCTTGGCACAATGAGACAGATGACCTCCCAGAGTTTGTCCTGCTCTGATACTCTGAGATTCCCTGAAAAGCCAATTCACTAACTCCACACGGGGGCCTATAATGGGTACCAGACTTACCACGACAGATAGCCTTTCTAGGAGCTCTGAAGAGGGGGAATCCTTGTTGAATTGGGGGTGAGAATGGCCTTTGCTTGTTGCCAACAAAGCTCCATCTAGTCAAAGCTATGGTTTTTCCAGTAGTCATGTATGGATGTGAGAGTTGGACTATAAAGAAAGCTGAGCACTGAAGAATTGATGCTTTTGAACTGTGGTGTTGGAGAAGACTCTTGAGAGTCCCTTGGACAGCAAGGAGATCCAACCAGTCCATCCTAAAGGAAATCAGTTCTGAATATTCATTGGAAGGACTGATGTTGAAGCGGAAACTCCAATACTTTGGCCCCCTGATGCGAAGAGCTGACTCATTTGAAAAGACCCTGCTGCTGGGAAAGATTGAAGGTGGGAGGAGAAGGGGACGATGGAGGATGAGATGGTTGGATGGCATCACCGACTCAATGGACATGGGTTTGGGTGAACTCCGGGAGTTAGTGATGGACAGGAAGGCCTGGCATGCTGCATTCCATGGGGTTGCAAAGAGTCAGACATGACTGAGCAACTGAACTGAACCGATGGCCTTTCTTCATGGAGACATTCCAGATGAGGCCTCAGAGGGTGGAACGAGGATTTGGAGAGTGTGGTGAAACTATGTGACCAAAGGTTCAAGGCTGTGCCGTGCTGCTCCTCTGTTGTTTTTTTTTTGTGTGTGTGTGCTTCTTATCGGGGACTGGCAATGGAAGAGTTGAGCTGGGGATAAGAAAGTCACACTGAGCACCACTCAAGGCCAGATCTCAAGTCCCTTGAAATTTCTCAGATCCCGTTCCTACCAAAAGTCAGGGAACCCTCATTAGGTACTGACTAGTTGTTACTGGGGGGGTATTTTATGAGGTCATTAATTCATTCCATAAACCTTTACTGAATGCTTAGTTCAGCTAGGTCTTTTTTTTTTTTTTTTGAGATATAATTGACATACAACATGATATTAGTTTCAGTTGTACAACAAACTGATGTGATATTTGTATATATTGCTAAATAATCACCATCATAAGTCTAGTTAACATCTGTTAACACACAGAACTACATTTTTTTTTCTTAGATGAGAACTTTTAAGATCTACTCTCTTAGCAACTTTCAACTCTGCAATACAATATCATTAATTATAGTCACCACGCTGTACCTCACATCCCCAGGACTTATCTCTTTTACAACTAGAAGTTTGTACTTTTTGACCTCCCTGAGTTGGTCTTGTGTTGAGTGCTAAAGCTACATAGATGAATAAAATGTTGTGCCCATCCTTGAGAGGCCTCAGTTTGAGCAGTCAATTACGATGAGATGGGTGCATCCAAGACCTTACATGGACATTAGTGAGCAGAGAGGCTGTGATGGGGGAGAGGGGACAAGGAAGACCTCACAAAGTAGGTAGATATGATTCACCAGATTGAGGGAGGAAGAGGGGAGCACTTTGGGGTAGAGGTGGTCACTGCTAAGTCACTTCAGTCGTGTCCGACTCTGTGCGACCCCATCCTTGGGATTCTCCAGGCAAGAACACTGGAGTGGGTTGCCATTTCCTTCTCCAATGCATAAAAGTGAAAAGTGAAAGTGAAGTCGCTCAGTCATGTCCGACTCTTCGCAACCCCATGGACTGCAGCCTACCAGGCTCCTCCTCTTCCATCCATGGGATTTTCCAGGCAAGAGTACTGGAGTGGGGTGCCATTGCCTTCTCTGGGTGTAGAGGTGGTAGAGAAGTGTAAAACCGTATGGCACACCAGTGATGAATTAGCACAGCTTCACAGCTTGTAGGCCTATCACCTGTTCCTCCTCTAGTTGATATAAATGGTTTGAGGGCCCTATGGGAATGTTGGGGTGTTGAGTACAGTATAGCAGGGGCCATTGCTTGTGTCTCACCAAGTTTTCCCACTCTATCTTAAAAGCCCTAGGGAGGCAAGGGAGTGATTTGAAAACAGATATGACTTGGATGAATTTGAGTTTTAGAATTTTCCCTTTGGTGGTTTTATAGATGGTGGGGATGGAATGAGTTGAGTAATAGACAGAAAACTATTGAGAATAAATTTCTCTGGTCCACTGAGAGTTGATGAATTGGGGCAGTACCCAGGAGACTGAGCTACAGGTGGACTGGAGATCTATTTGGTAGTTTAAATCTGTAGTTTATTGATTAGTTGACAGTGGGGGTGTTGAGGGAGAAGATGGAGCTGAGGATGACTTCCCAGTTTGTGACTGGGATCATTAGATGGGAAGGGAAGGTTTAGGAGATTGTGGATTAAGGAGAGAAAACAAGTTCAGTTTTGGACAAGCTGAGTTTGAAGTGTTTATGGGACATCCAGGTGGAGATGTCCAGTTGTTTTTGTTGTTTAGTCTCCAAGCTGTGTCCGAATCTTTGTGACCCTATGGACTGTAGCCCACCAGGCTCCTCTGTCCATGGGATTTCTCAGGCAAGAAGACTGGAGTAGGTGGCCATTTCCTCCATGGGATCTTCCTGATCCAGGGATTGAACCCACATCTTCATTGGCAGGTGGATTCTTTATCACTGAGCCGCCAAGGAAGCCCTGATATCCAGTAGGCACCTGGATAGTGAGAGAGGTGCAGCTGAGAAATGTTTCTGAGGAGGGATTGCTGGATCCTGTGTTTATTTCCTCCATATATATTAAAAAAACAATATTTTTACTCTTAATACACTTCTAAGGACAGATTTTGGTGCTATATAAGGTTTTATACTTTCTCCTTCCCAATATCTACATATCCACCGTTCATAACACATCATGTATCCACTCTTAAATTCCCATTATTTATATAAAAATTCCCCTAAATCATGAGGGAAATTAAAAGATCTCAGATCACTTCTTCACTCCTTGCAGCCAAGTGTGGATATTCCAAAAGTCAACCAGGTGTTTGTTCAAGATTCTAGAAGGCATTTGTAATTTCCATGGGCTTATTGACTGTTTGTATATCTTCTTTATAGAAATGTCCATTCAATTCTCTTGCCCATGTTTTAAATTGGGTGGCTTATTTTTTGTTGTTGAATTGTAGGAGTTCTTTATATATTCTGGTTATCAACTGCTTATTAGATATACAGTTTGCAAACACTTTCTCCCATTCTTTGGGTACATTCATTTTTATAGAATGACTTTTCTTTGAACAAGGATCCCAGTCCTGTTCCCCTAGTTCTACAATTGACTAAAATGAGGATAACACACCCTGCCCTGCCCAATAATAATAACAAACACTTACCAAGCACTTGATAAGTGCCAGACACTGTTCTGTTTACACACATTAACTCATTTAATCTTCAAACAAAACTGTCAAGTAGGTACTATTTTATTTTCATCCTTATTTTATAAATGGGAAAACTGGGTTATAGAGAGTATATGACTTGCCTGAGGCCAGTAGGTATCAGAGCTGAGATGTTACCAAGCAGCCTTGCCTTAAAACCCATACATTCATGTCTCAGGGAACTCAAACAGGGGCTTTGTATCAACCTAGAGGGGTGGGATGGGGAGGGAGATGGGAAGGAGGTTCAGGAGGGAGGGGACATATCTATACATAAGGCTGATTCATGTTGATGTTTGACAGAAAACAACAAAATTCTGTAAAGCAATTATCCTTCAATTAAAAATAAATAAATTAAAAAACAAACAAACAAAAAACCCCATGCATTCACCCATTTCACCAGGCCACTTCCCTTACTGTGCTCTTGTGAGGAGCCAAGGTGTGAGGAAGGCCAGAAAACTGGTAAGTGCTGTAAACAGACAAGAGATGGTTTTCATTTCTGGGCATATTCAGAGAATAGTGAGGGTTCATTGACCTGGACAGGCCAGTTCAGAGGTGCACTAAGATCATGGGGAATCAGGGAGAGGTCTGTGCCAGGCACAGGGCCCTTGGTGCAGACAGACCATGGGCTTTGGAGTCCAGCCACAAGACATGAAGAAAAAAGATGTGCCCTTCACATTGGACTCTCTCTGTCAGGTCTCCAGTTGTTAATGTGCATTCCCTAGGAATGTGGGTCGCTAAGCCATGTCTTACTCTTGGCGACTCCATGGACTGTAGCCTGCTGGGCTCCTCTGTCCATGGGATTTCCTAGGCAAAGACACTGGTGTGGGTAGCCATTTCCTTCTCCAGGGGATCTTCCCAACCCAGGGATCGAATCTGCATCTTCTGTGTCTCCTGCATTGTAGGCAGATTTTTTACCTTCATGGAAGGTACCATGTCCCCTAGGAATAGTTCCTTGTACCTACATAACACTTAAAAATTAAAACAGAGGTTTACACACATTATTCCACCAGATCCTTGTAATAACTAGTCAGACAGAAAGGGTGGGGATTATTGTTATTATTTTACCAATGGGAAAATTGAGACTCAAAGCTTAAATGCCTAATCAAAAGCCCCAGTTGGTGGCCAAATCAGAAATAAAACAATGATCCTTGAATCTTTTCATTCATTCAGTCAGTTCAGTCACTCAGTCCTGTCCGACTCTTTGTGACCCCATGGACTACTATAGCACACCAGGCTTCCCTGTCCATCACCAACTCCTGGAGCTTGCTCAAACTCACATCCATCGAGTTGGTGATGTCATCCAACCATCTCATCCTCCGTCGTCCCCTCTGTCATCCTCCTGCCTTCAATCTTTCCCAACATCAGGGTCTTTTCCAATGAGTCAGTTCTTCGCATCAGGTGGCCAAACTACTGGAGCTTCAGCTTCAGCATCAGTCCTTTCAATGAATATTCAGGACTAATTTCCTTTAGGATGGACTGGTTTGACCTACTTGCTGTCCAAGAGACTCTCAGGAGTCTTCTCTAACATCACAGTTCAAAAGCATCAATTCTTTGGCGCTCAGCTTTCTTTATGGTCCAAATCTCACATCCATACATGACTACTGGAAAAACCATAGCTTTGACTAGATGGACCTTTGTCAGCAAAGTAATGTCTCTGCTTTTTAATATGCTGTCTAGGTTGGTCATAGCTTTTCTTCTAAGGAGCAAATGTCTTTTAATTTCATGGTTGCAGTCATCATTTGGAGTGATTTTGGAGGCCCCCAAAATAAAGTCTCTCACTGTTTCCATTGTTTCCCCATCTATTTGCCATGAAGTGATGGGACCAGATGCCACGATCTTAGTTTTTTGAATGTTGAGTTTTAAGCCAAGTTTTTCACTCTTCTCTTTCACTTTCATCTAGAGGCTCTTTAGTTCTTCTTTCATTCATTCATCAATAAATCTTTTTGCACACAAAGGAGCCTATTCCTTCCCTAGCTTGGGGGCCAAATAGACAGGAAAAGCTATGTGTGTTAACCTCTCCCTCTCCCAGAGAGAGGTGAGCCAGAGCCTGGCCCCCGGTTTCCCACATGAAAACTCTGTAGGTCACTAAGTGTTTCCTTTTCAGCCCACTGATCATCAGCTGGCTAGGACCTTGGTTCTGAGGGTCAGGAACCCAAGAATTTATATACCCCTCTAGGTCGACACTGTCTCCCTTGTGTGATGCAACAACTCTATGAAAGAAGTCCAGAGGACACTATTGCCTCCATGGATAGATGTGGAAACTGAGACCTGGGAGGGTAAGTAACATGCCTGAGGTCATGCTGCTAATAAACGCTGAAGGATCTGCCTTCAATATCAGTATATTTTTTAAATCACTACAGCAAGTTGTTAAAAGGCCCCTGGGGTGGTTAATGGTTACAGACTTAACCATTAAAGTTCTGTATTATGATGTGGTTGTGCCAGTTCAAGTGCTCCAGTATACACATTCTGGGCTGCCCTGACCAATAGCACACAGCAAGCTTGGAGCAGGCAACCAGCAATGTGGTATGGCATTGTGTAAATAAACAAACACCACCAAAATGAGAACCAAAGACACTACTGATTCAGTGCTTACTACACCAGGGAGTCTGCTATCCTCATCTGGCAGAGACTCTGAGGTAGGCAGGGGAGGGAGAAAGCTTTACAGTGAAAAAAGGGGAAGGCTTCAGGTACTTCCTGACTGGAGGCTGTTTCACTGGGGAAGCTGGAGGTGGGCTAACTAGAAGCAGGACATCCTATACAATTGTTTTGTGAAGCCTATTTGGCTTCCTCTGGCTATTCCTGAGTTGGAAGTGTTGAGGGTGTCGGGGGTGGAATAGCAGCAAAAATAGGGAATCTGGGCTGATTATTGAGAGCTTGTGGTTTGATGTCCCAGGTGATTGTTACAGAGGTGTGGGTCACAGTTCTATTGTCATACACCATACGATCTGGCTATTGTCTGTTTATATATCCAACTTTTCAATATAAGGGAGTGAAAAATTGCCCTAACTGAAAAATCTATTGTAGTGGCTAAAATGTCCATTGTTGCTCTTCAGTCACCAAGTCGTGTGACTTTTTGCCACCTCATGGACTGCAGCATGCCATACCTCCCTGCTCCTCACCATCTCCCAGGAGTTGCCCAAGTTCATGTCCATTGAATCGGTGATCTCATCCAACCATTTCATCCTCTGTTGTCTCCTTCTCCTCCTGCCTTCAAACTTTCCCAGCACCAGGGTCTTTTTGAATGAGCTGGTCTTCGCATCAAGCAGCCAAAGTATTGGAACTTCAGCTTCAACATCAGTCCTTTCAATGAGTATTCAGAGTTGATTTCCTTTAGGAAAGAAAGGATTTCCTTTCCATATGTGCCTGTCACTGTCACCCATCAGAAGCTAGTTTGCTGTGTGTATAGGAAAAGAGAGTTCAGATAAAAAGTTTGTTGCAGGAGGGTGCTGGCAATGTCTGGACTCCTGAGGCTATGCTCAGTCAAATAAGACCAGGCTGGAGATCGGAGGAGGGCACTCAAGAGTGAGCACTCCCCAGATTAAACGGAATAGGTGTGAAAGAGCCTCCAAGACCTTTTTTCAATTGACGCCCTCCATTCAGAACACATGCCACTTTCCACTGTGACTTATTCCCATTTATTTTAATTAGTTTATTTTTGGTATAGACTTCCTTTTTTAAGAGCAGTGTTAGGTTCACAGCAAAATTAAAAGGAAGATACAGACATTTCCCATATATCCCCTGCTGCTCACATGCACAGCCTCCTGCAGAGAGGTACATTTGTTAACGTTGATGAACCTACACGGACACATCATTATCACCCAAAGACCATCATTTACATTATGGTTCACTCCTCGTTTTGTACATTCTATGGGTATAGACAAATGTATAATGATATGTATCAACCATTATAGTATCATACAGAATATTTTCACCACGCTAAATATTCTCTCTGCTCTGACTGTTCATTGCTCCCTCACTCCTTGGATGTGGGGTAGCTCCTCTCAACTGCCGCCCCTGACCTTGGATGTGGGGTAGCTCCTCTCGGCCACTGTCCCTGACCTGGGTTCCAAAATCACTGCAGATAGTGAATGCACCCATGAAATTAAAAGACACTTACTCCTTGGAAGGAAAGCTATGACCAACCTAGACAACATATTAAAAAGCAGAGACATTACTTTGTCAACAAAAGTCCATCTAGTCAAGGCCAAGGTTTTTCCAGTGGTCATGTATGGATGTGAGAGTTGGACTATAAAAAAAGCTGAGCACCGAAGGAATGATGCTTTTGAACTGTGGTGTTGGAGAAGACTCTTGAAAGTCCCTTGGACTGCAAGGAGATCCAACCAGTCCATTCTAAAGGAGATCAATCCTGGGTGTTCACTGGAAGGAGTGATGTTGAAGCGGAAACTCCAGTACTTTGGCCACCTGATGTGAAGAGCTGACTCATTAAAAAAAAAAAAAAAACCCTGATTATGGGAAAGATTGAGGGCAGGAGGAGAAGGGGATGACAGAGGATGAGATGGTTGGATGGCATCACCGACTCAATGGACATGGGTTTGGGTGGACTCTGGGAGTTGTTGATGGACAGGGAGGCCTGGTGTGCTGCAGTTCATGGGGTCACAAAGAGTCGAACACGACTGAGTGACTGAACTGAACTGAACCTGCATGAAATTTTCCCTTGGTATCTCTTATTTTCTTGAAGGTATCTCTAGTTTTTCCTGTTCTATTGTTTTCCTCTATTTCTTTGCACTGATCACTGAGGAAGGCCTTCTTATCTCTCCTTGCTATTCTTTGAAACTCTGCATTCAAATGTGTATACCTTTCCTTTTCTCCTTTGCCTTTTGCTTCTCTTCTTTTCATAACTATTTGTAAGGCCTGCTCAACCATTTTGCCTTTTTGCTTTTCGTCTTCTTGGGGATGGTCTTGATCAGTGCCTCCTGTACAATGTCACAAACCTCCATCCATAGTTCTTCAGGCACTCTTTCAGATCTAATCCCTTGAATCTGTTTGTCACATCCACTGTATAATTGTTAGGGATTTGATTTAGGTCATACCTGAATGGTCTAGTGGTTTTCCCTAATTTCTTCAATTTAAGTCTGAATTTGGCAATAAAGAGTTCATGATCTGAGCCACAGTCAGCTCCCAGTCTTGTTTTTGCTGACTGTATAGAGCTTCTCCATCTTTGACTGCAAAGAATATAATTAATCTGATTTTGGCGTTGACCATCTGGTGATGTCCATGTGTAGAGTCTTCTCTTGTGTTGTTGGAAGAGGGTGTTTGCTATGACCAGTGCATTCTCTTGGCAAAACTCTATTAGCCTTTGCTCTGCTTCATTCTGTACTCCAAGGCCAAATTTGCCTGTTACTCCAGGTATTTCTTGACTTCCTATTTTTGCATTCCAGTCCCCTATAATGAAAAGGACATCTTTATTGGGTGTTAGTTCTAGAAGGTCTTGTAGGTCTTCATAGAACTGTTCAACTTCAGCTTCTTCAGCATTACTGGTTGGGGCATAGGCTTGGATTACTCTGATATTGAATGGTTTCCTTGGAAACGAACAGAGATCATTCTGTCGTTTTTGAGATTGCATCCAAGTACTGCATTTCGGATTCTTGTTGACTATGATGGCTACTCCATTTCTTCTAAGGGACTCCTGCCCACAGTAATAGATATAATGGTCCCTGAGTTAAATTCACCCACTCCAGTCCATTTTAGTTCGCTGATTCCTAGAATGTCGATATTCACTCTTGCCATCTCCTGTTTGACCACTTCCAATTTGCCTTGATTCATGGACCTAACATTCCAGGTTCCTATGCAATGTAAGTATCAGACCTTGCTTCTATCACCAGTCCCATCCACAACTGGGTGTTTTTTTTGCTTTGGCTCCATCCCTTCATTCTTTCTGGAGTTATTTCTCCACTGGTCTCCAATAGCATAAGGGCATCTACTGACCTGGGGAGTTCATCTTCAGTGTCCTTTTCATACTGTTCATGGGGTTCTCAAGGCAAGAATACTGAAGTGGTTTGCCATTCCCTTCTCTAGCAGACTGTTTTGTCAGAATTCTCCACCATGACCTGTCCATCTTGGGTGGCCCTACATAGCATGGCTCATAGTTTCATTGAGTTAAACAAGGCTGTGGTCCATGTGATCAGATTGGTTAGTTTTCTGTGATTGTGGTTTTCAGTCTGTCTGCTCTCTGATGGAGAAGGATAAGAGGCTTATGGAAGCTTCCTGATGGGAGAGACTGACTGAGGGGGAAACTGGGTCTTGTTCTGATGGTGGGGCCATGCTCAGTAAATCTTTAATCCAATTTTCTATTGAAGGATGGGGCTGTGTTTCCTCCCTGTTATTTGACCTGAGGCCAAACTATGGTGGAGGTAATGAAGGTAATGGCGACCTCCTTCAAAAGGTCCCATGCACACACTGCTTCACTTAGTGCCCCCACCCCTGCAGCAGGCCACTACCAACCCATGTGTCTGCTGGAGACTCCTGGACACTCACGGGCAAGTCTGGGTCGGTCTCTTGTGGGGTCACTGCTCCTTTCTCCTGGGTCCTGGTGTGTACAAGTTTCTGTTTGTGCCTTCCAAGAGTCTGTTTCCCAAGTCCTGTGTAAGTTCTGGTGGCTCTATGGTGGAATTAATGGCGACCTCCTCCAAGAGGGCTTATGCCATACCCAGGTCTACTGCACCCAGAGCCCCTGTCCCTGCAGCAGTCCACTGCTGACCCGTGCCTACACAGGGGACACTCAAACACAGTTCTGTCTCAGTCTCTGTGGGTCTCTGGGTCCTGGTGCATATAAGGTATGTTTGAGTCCTTTGAATGTCTCTGGTAGGTATGGGGTTTGATTCTAAATGTGATTCTGCCCCTCCTACTGTCTTGCTGTGGCTTCTCCTTTGCCCTTGAACATGGGGTATCTCCTCAAAGTGGGTGTACCAATGTACATTCTTACCATTAGCATGGGAGAGTTCCCTTTTCTCCATACCCTCTCCAGTATTTATTGCTTGTCCTTCTTTCATTTCTGATACTAGTAATTTGTACCCTCGCTATTTTTCTTAGTAAGCCCTAGCTGTGACTCTGAGAGTTGTCCACATGAAGCCGCCAATAATTTGTTCAGGTTTTCCTGCCCCAGCACTGGTTCCTGGAGCAGTTTATGCCTATGAATCTTGGCTTTGGGGAGCCGTCACTCCCTGTACTTGCTTGTCTGTCTCTCCAGTCTTGGGGGCAGCAGTTTGTCCTGAGTCCTCCCCACTCTTACAGATCTAGGAAGAGTCAGTGATTTTATAGTTTGTTCAGCTTTCTACTTGTTAGAACAGAGTGGTGACACCTAAGCTTCTTATGTGCAGAACCAAAAACCAGAAGTCCTGTTATATGATTTTTTTCAGTTGTATTGTGATATAATTGATATATAACATCATGTAAGTTTAAGATGTATTATGTGATGCTTTGATACATGTATATATTGTGAAATGATTACCACAATAAAGATAGTTAACACCTCCATCACCTCACATAATTGCTTTTTTGTTTGTTTTTTGGTGAGAACATTTATGATTTACTCTCTCACCAACTTTCAAGCATTTCCATATGACGGAATTGAAAACCCAAACAAACTTTTTGGCCAATCCAATATCTAATACAGTATTGTTAACTATAATCACAATGCAGTACATTAGATCCCCAGAACTTATTCATAAAACTGGAAGCATGTACTCTTTTACCACATCTCCACATTTCTCCCACTTCCCAGCCCCAGGCACCCAGCATTCTACTCTCTATTTCTATGAATTCAACTTTTTTTAGATTCCATATATGTGAGATTGTATGGTACTTATTGTTCTCTGTCTGCCTTATTTTGCTAAGCATAATACCTTCAAGATCCATCCATGTTGTCATCAATGGCAGGATTTCCTTCTTTTTTCATGGCTGAATAATATTCGTGTGTGTGTGTGTGACATTTTCTTTATTTATCTGTTGGTGGACCCTTAGGTTGTTTCCATGTCTTGGCTATTGTGAATAACATACATGAAGGTGGAGATATTTCTTTGAAATAGTGATTTCCTTTTCTTTGTGTATATACTCAGAGTGGGATCAATGGATCATATGGTAAAGAAAGAAAGTGAAACTGTTAGTAGCTCAGTCGTGTCTGACTCTTTGTGACCCCATGGACTGTACCCACCAGGCTCCTCTGTCTGTGGAATTCTCCAGGCAAGAATACTGGAGTGGGTAGCCATTCCGTTCTCCAGGGGATCTTCCTGACTGAGGGGTCAAACTAGGGCCTCCTGCATTGCAGGCAGATTCTTTACCATTTTAGCTACCAGGGAAGCCCAGATCATATAGTAGCTATAATTTAATTTTTGAGGAAACTTCATACTGTTTTCCATAGTGCTTGTACAATTCTGTATGGTTTTATTCATATAACATTCTCGAAATGACAAAATTATGGAAATGGAGAACAGATTAGTGGTTTCCAGGGCCTGAGGTAGGGGATGGGGTAGAAGGGAAGTAGATGTGACTGTGAAATGACAACATGAGGGATCCTGGTAGTGATGAAAATGTTCTATACCTTAATTGTATTGTTATTTCCCTGGTTGTGACATTATACTGTAGTTTTGCAAGATGTTACCATTGGGAGAAACTAAGTAAAGCGTACATGGGATCTCTCTGTATTACTTCTTAAACTGCCTGTAAACCTAGCTCAAAATAAAAAAAAAGAAAAGACCTTTCTGTGCCTATGTTTATTCCCTTCTCCTGGGCCCTCATTTGGGTCAGCATTGATGTGTAAAAGCTAAGTCATCTTGAGGCTGGTGGTAATTCACCAGAGCAGTTGAAGCTGGCAGTCAAACAGGTGATGTATAGGAGGTGGCCTGAAAATCAACATCTTTCCTTCATTCTACCCCAACTCAAATAGCTTCTGCACTGGACCTACCATGATACCTAAGCCTCCCACCATTGATGTCACTCTTTGGGAACATCTCTTAGCATTCCTATGCTCTTTGTGGCTGAGACAAGTAACGTTTTTGTTGGCATGATTACTTTTACTAGCTATTGTCACCTTTCACACAGTAAGGTGTTGAGTAAACAGGACAGACTTTGGGACTGAGTATGAGAGAGAGGTCACCATGGCAGTTCTTAAATTCTCACTTCCAAGGGTCATCTGAGAGTCTTCTGGTGAGCAGTTATCAAAGAAGGAGGGACAACTTCTTGGCCTGGGAGGGAGAGATTGCCAAGATTGCTTGTGTGCGTGCTAAGTCATTTCAGTGGTATCAGACTCTTTGTAACCCCATGGACTGTAGTCCACCAGGCTCCTCTGTCCATGGGATTCTCCAGGCAAGAATACTGGAGTGGGTTGCCATGCCCTCCCGCAGGGGATCTTTCCGACCCAGAGATCGAACCCATGTCTCTTATGTCTCCTGCTTTGGCAGGCAGGATCTTTACCACTAGTACCACCTGGGAAGCCCCCCAAGATTGCTTACCAGGTGGGAAAAAGATAAAAAAGCAGGGTAGAGCATGATTCTTTTTGTGCGTTTGTTTGCTCTTTGTTTTTGTAAATAAAAAGAACACAAACCATATATGTAAGGAGGAATCCAAGAAGTAGGATATGGACTTGCTGGGAATGAAGGGCAGAGAGGGGCTTGTAAGTTTCATCATTTTATACCTTTGTGTGCCATTAGAACTTTTCAACCACATTTTCTTTCTTTCTTTGGAGTCTTTGGAGGCCAGCTGCCCTGGCTACATGCCTTTTCTTGTCGCACTGACCAGTCATTCAACTCAGGATGCCAGGGGCCTAGGAGGGAAGGGTTAGGAACCCCCTTCTCCAGGATGTTAAGTAATGAAAGAAATAAAATGACAGCAGGAGGCTGTTTGGGTTGGCCTGTGTGAATCACTGATTCCAGACCAAGGGGTCGCTTTCTTCTCAGCTGCCCAGGCAAGGAAGCCAAAACAGTTCCCTGCCTGACTAGGTGGTGAAAAATCCCACTTTCTGTGCCAAGCAAGTCTCCTTCCTCCAGTGGGGGTGGCATCTCTGGGCTGGTGGCAGGGTGGAAGGGGGCTGAAGGCTCTGGACCATGATGCTTGTAGGGGAGGTGCAATTTGGCAGTGCTTCTGACCCCGGAGGTGGTAGCCAGGTGCCTCACACCTCCCAGCTCTGGGCTTATGAAAGTGTGAGTGATAAATGTGTGTGCTTTCTCTTTCCCCGTGATTTTCAGGTTGGAGGTCATTATTTTGGCCAAAAGGGAAGTGAGGGAAAAGAAGATTGGATTCCTCCTCTTTCCTGAGCACTGCTGCATCCTCAGACTTGAGGGCCAGGGAGCTGGGGGTAGTGAGAAGGGGTCATTCTAGAGTTTTCACACAGTCAGGAGAAAGGAAATGAAGGCATCCAGTAAGAAACTGGAAACGGTCTCCCACTTCCTGGCAACTTTGCTCCCAACACCATTGGCCCCATCTGAGCTCCAGTTTCCAGTCAGGAAAGGGAAAATCTGAAACACAGGCAAATCAAGCAGGCAGGCAGATGGATGGGTGTGCATTTAGAAACATTTCACAAAGCGTCTGTTTACAAACTCTTCTCCTCTCCGCTCAGCCAGGAGGGTCCGCTAGGACCACACCTGGAGGCAAGTTTGTGTTATTGGATACAGAGCCTGAAAGCAATAAAACTACATTCTAAACAGTTTATACAGTACACACTTCCTCCAAATCTGGAGTGTGGCAAGCGATGGTGACTTTCTTGGTTGTCCCCTCCTTCAATCTGAGGTGTCGAGAGACAGAAGGAGATATTCAGTGACTCTGGAGACTGCTTGATGGGGGAGGAAGTGAAGGAAGGTGAAGGGGAGGGAAAGTGGACAAGGATTTGAAGGAAGAAGTTGACTGTGGTCTACCATTAGCCAATGGCTTTGTAAGCACCATTATGTACTCATGCCTTCCTTTCAGCCCTCCAATTCCAGGGAGGCATTCTTTCCTCCCCCAACTCCCATCATAGTCTCTTTCTGGCTTGCCCCTCCCCATCCCTACCAGCTCTGCCCTGAATGTGAATTTGCATCCGACTTGAACCTGTTTAAAAATGTTGGGGACTTGGGGATGTCCTTGCTCCACCAAGTATAGTTTCCCTCCGTTCATCTCCCTCAGAGATAGCTCTGGCTTTGTTGGTCTTTAATTCCTGAATCTCACCTGCCCCCAGACTCCCTAGGGTGTTGTGAGGGCAGATTTTCTGAAGGCACTCAGATGTCCGAGTGGATGGCTCCATAGAAGCCGTAAGTCAGCTATTTAGCTTATCCTCCCAGGCTTTCTGAGGTGTCACTCCATCTGAGATGCTGTGGTCAGCAAGGTCATGTGGACTCAGACTCTAAACTGCTTTGTCTTTCTCTTTCTCAACCCCTAAACTCACCATTTCTTTGCCAGTCTTAGCGAGAACACATTAAGTGAGACACAGAAAATAGAGGGAAGAGAGAAAGAGCAAGGGGGGAGACAGAAGCCACAAGCCACAGGGACTGAGAGGAACCTTCTGAATGGTTTGCATCTGCTCAGAAGTGAGTGAGTCTCACTATTCTCTGTTTAAGGCCTTAGTGATTACAGATTTTTTTTTCAAGAGCAAGATGTTTAAAAGTCTTGGTCTGATTTTAAAGTCCATCCTGAAGGTTTTAGCTGAATGTACCCAGCATGTTTTAGACTCACTGGAATCACTGATTAGAGCCAGGAAGCTCATATTCCCTCCCAAAGTGATGGAGGCATTTATCTAAGAACTCAGGGAGTCACTTGCAGTGTTTGCATCCCTCTTTGGTGGGGAGGGAGCAGTTGTGCCCTGCTACCCCTGGAAACCTGTCTTATTGACCTGGCATCCTAAGGATGTGCCCACCTTGCTTAGCAGAAATCATCCCTATCCTGAAAGCCAAGTAATGGAATGCATGTCTTCCTGGTATTTACAAAAGGTGACACTTTCCCCCAAAGTCTGGATATGCATGAAGGTATCTACCTTCAATTTTAAGACTTAAAAAAACATCTATTTCCCAAATTGTTGTTTTTATAGTCGTATCTTCTTACTCAGCTCCCCTTTCTCTGTCTCTGCCTTATACATACACACACACCCCTACACATTTTTTTCTGAACTATTTTAGCATAAATTGCAGACATCATTCTACTTCACCTCTAAATACTTCAGCATGAATCTCCTAAGAACAAAACACATTTTCCCACAAAATGACAATACAGTTATTACACCTCAGAAACTTAGCCAGTCAGAACTTGACCCCAGCTCTGACTCCAGAGCATGAACAGCAAGTTCTGTGAGAGTTCAGCATAAAGAACCATAAGTGCAGTCTGGGAATCACCGGATGGATTTTCCATGGACTTTCTCCTTCTAATTATCCACAAGTAAGGGAAGAAAGGAGTTGGCCAAATAGCTGCAAAGCATGCATAATCAAAAAACCAAAGTCCATGGTTTTCAGAGTGTGTTCTACTTGGGTGGGAGGGGAATGACACAGATTTGCCTTCCTAATTAGCTTCTTCTCTGGCCAATCTTAAAATTGGTCTTTCTCAACCACCCACTGACATTAAAACTGGGGTAGCTACCCCAGAAGTTGTTCTTTGATGAAAACACAATAGCAGAAAATCCCCTAAGTGGGTAAGCCACATATGAATAACAGAGAACTGACCACAAATTCCAGCTAAAAAGGAATTCTAGCGAGACATGTTAGCCACAGATCAGGCTTCAGTATCTACAATACATTAAATAGATCTAGTCCTTGGTTAGTTATGTTAAGAGAGGGTTCCATGCACTCCCCTGCTCACCCAGTGAAATTCCAGAAGCAGGCTGTTGCTCACTGCAGACTGAAGGAGAAAGCAGGCCGGATGCTACAGATCAACCAAAAGCCCCTGAGGGATTCTGACCTGGCTTTCTTCTCTCTATTCAGGGAAGCCAGATTTAGACAGACTGTCAGATTAGCCCCAGTCCTGTGGTGCTTACTGACCTCCCTGAATGCAGGCCCAGGAGAAACCTTGACCTTTTAAAAGTCCTTGATTTCACTCAGTAATTTTAAGAAGCCAAAAGCCTGCGTCTGCACTTGCTTCACTTTTCATGCTTTCACCAGCCATTTCACAAGTGAAAATCTTGCTGATCTCTGCATCTCTGATGCCAGGACGGAGATTCACAGAACTGGGATTGGGAGAGATACCCTCTTGCACTTTCCAGGTAGCCAGCATTAGGTCACACTTTGGGGCTCTCTCCAGACCTTTCGGTTTGGGGCAGGCACAATCTGATCAGCAAGTATTTCTGAATCCACTGAGCCATGATATAACTGGGATCCACTGGGTATATGCACTTTTTGGTGGGGACTTTTATCTCATGGGCATCACTTGAGATCGCACAACATTAAAGACATTTTTGCTCTTAGTGTTTGTGACCCCAGACTTGCTTAGGGAGTAAATGGTTTTCCTTAGGATTAAGCAAGAACAAACGGATCAAAAATAGTGTTTTGGTTGAGATGAGAAGACTTGCATCCTTGCTATTCAGCCCCTTTGGGGCTTCACCTCTCTCTCCCTTCCTCTGTCCCTCCCTCCCCTCAGGCTGCAGATCTAAAATGCCAGAAAGCGACTTCTTAGCATTTTCTCCCCAAAGCTGTGGAGTGTCCTTCCCCGCCTGGATCAAAGTCTTTAACTCCTCAGGGCTTCCCCTCCGATTTACTCCTTACACTCGTCAGGGATCCAGGGAGGCTAAGAAAGAGCATCTGGTGTCTTTCACTAAGGATGCTGTGGTTGTGGGATGTTGGAGGCAGAGGAAAAAGGGAGTTAACGGTTCCTAACCACTAAGGAACAAGCTCGGCCCTTTTTGGACCCAGTTCAGAAGACAGCAAGAAGCCTCTGAGAAGAAACTTTATCTGTCCGCTCATAGCGCTGGCCGGCGTGTCTGGGGCTCCGTGCGCGAGAGCACGGGTGTATAGAGCTGCCCCCAAGGGCAGGCCCCCAGCGCTGGCTCCTAAGCGCCCCAGCGGTTAGGGCGCACAACTGGTCTCCGGCTCCCTCGGAGGCGCCATGGCTATGTGTTCCTACTGCCTGAAGGCTGCAGAGTAAGTGGTGGGCGCCGTAAATGCTGCAACTGGACTGCACGGAGTGGGGAGTGGCACAGCGCTGGCCGTTGGTGCGGGCATCTCTTCCCGCCTGAGCCCGGCGCCCGCCGCCCACCGCGAAGAGCGGCAGCTGCTAGGCACCCGAGGGCGCGCGGCGGGGAACGCGCCGCCTCCGAGGCTCGAACTCGCGTCGCGGAGGAAGCTCCTGGGAGGGCTCGTGCAGGTTTGCGTACCTGGGCCTGTGCGCGCGCGTGGGAAAGCGGTGGTCCGGGCGCGCGGCGGGCGCTTCCAGGACTCTGAGGTCTCTCGGAGGGGGCGGGACGGGGTGGGGCTGCACTGGCAGACTTTCTCTCCCGCCTCCCGCCGCCGTCCCCACCTGGCTCACCTGAGTCCCCCGGGAGCTCGGGCTCCCACCGACAAAGAGAGGAGGGGAAAGGAGGAGAGAGGGATGGAAAGAGAGAGGGGGAATTTGGGTGAGTGGAGAAAATCACCTCAAAGTTTCTGAGCCGTCTTCATTTGTGAAATCTGTTCCTGGCTGTACAAGGCGCAGCCTCCCAGTTACTGGACGTGGCATTAGCTCCAAGCAGTTTAATCTCACTAGGTGTTCCTGGAGGTGTTTTTGGATGTCCTGTGTGCGTCTTTCATGCACTGACAACAGGAAGAAGCAGAATGGATCTAGTCATATGATTGATTTATGGATGTGCAGTTATTTTGCATTTTCATTCAGGAAGCTAACACTCCTCTGCCTCAGCTCTCACAATCCAGAACCATGCCGGAAACTCATCTCACTCATGGCAGGTCTCCAATAGTCCAGAATTGCCGAGGGGGTGGGGGTGGCAGGGTGGGAATGCGGAGGGTGCGGGGCAGGTGGGGGGGTATTTGGCCTGGCCCCTGGAGTCCTCTGTCCTTATGGAAAGGCACAGTGTGGACAGCCACTGGCGGCCTCTGGCCTGCAGGCCCACAGTTGTATTCCATGTGACTTTTAGTGGCACTCCATTTGAGGCACCCGAGAGGGGAGATTTAGCCATGGAGGTGTGGGTAGGCTGGCTGCCCGTGTTGCTGCTTCTCCAGATGGGTACCAGAGCATGCTCCTGTTCTTTCAATGGGGAGTGGACCTGGCCTCTTGAAACTTGAAAAGCATCCTTGCAACTGTTTTATCACCCCAGCTCCTGGGCTCACTGTTGTCCCCCTCAGCCTAGGGCCTCAGATGGATGACATGGAAATGACAAGGCTTTCTCTGTGGTACTCACTGTAGCACCAGATCATGGACAGGTAGACGGCGGAGGCTTTAGGAGGAAGAGGGAGATGACAACCATAACAGTAGGAGAAGATGCTAACGGTGTTGTTATTGCTCCCAGGTGGATGAGCCCCTTCCTCCGTGGGGCTCAGTGCTGGCTTCTGAGTTCGATCCTCCTGCTTGCAAACACACGTGGGGCCCTTCATCCTAATGTCCACTTTCCACGCAGCCTGAGGTCTTTGGGGTGGAAAAGGGGGATTAGTGGACCAAATGACCTCTTCCTGTGGCCACCATTAGAGGCCCGAGCTCATCTGGTGATTTATGGAATCTGGGCTGAAGGCACAGGGGAAATGATAAGAGAGCATTTGAGGAGATAAAGGAGTTAAGGCTTCTATAAATAAGAAGCTTGGGGTCCCTCATAGGACCTGTGGAGACTCAGGAACCATTCAAAACGACTGTGCACCTGCTCTATAGAAAGCTTTGTGCTGAGCATCGTGGAAGAAACTTATGCTTTGCCTTCCTGGAGCCAAGCAAGCACAGTGCCTGGCACTGATATTCGTTGAAGGAATGTTGTTGACTGAACCAAGGTGCTCTTGAGGAGCTTGCCTTTTGCAGGAGTGGTCAGGCTAGTCAGCAGCAATTTGCCAGAGGTGGGGTGAGAGGCATAGGCTCCCTAGGACAAAAGGTAAAGGAGGACAGGAGTCTGGGGTAAGAAGTAGCGGCAGGGAGGACTGGAAGAAGGAGATGAGATGAATGGCAACAGAGAGCAGAATTTGGGTGAGTGGAGAAAATCACCTTACATTTTCTGAGTTGTCTTAATTTTCCAAATTTGTTCCAACCCATACAATATGCAGTCTTCAATTTATTTGATGTGGTGTTAGGGTCCCTTTTCTGAGCTTTTTCGAGGGCTAGGGGAAGAGACAAACCAGGAGGGAGATTGGGCTGCTGAAACATTCACTGCTCCTCATGTGAGCCTTGGGTTTCCTGTCACGCTCCATACCTCCCTCCCATATGCCCCACAGGAGGGTTTCCTAGAATCACAACTTGGCCACCTTAGGAGGGTGGCACCCTTTCAAGGAAGCCCAGTAGACTTTGAAAGTTGAATTTGGGTGGAAACACAGGGTTAGTTCACAGTCTCCTCTGCAGATCACAGTTGCATTCTAGATATTTTATACAGGTGAGTACATTTATGATATGAGTTGGAGCTGTTTGGCCAGTGTTGGAAAAATGTTCAGAGCCATCCATATCCTTGTAGGCATGGCTCCATGCCACCAACCCCACTGGCCCCTCGCTCTAACCAGGTGAGTTGCTAGGGTACCAATTTTGGTGTTTAAATTCAGAAACCAGTTCTTGTTAGATCTAGCTCTTGCTTGAGATAGCTAGCTATTAAGTTCTTGCTTGAGATAGCTAGCTATTAGCTAGCTAAAAGTTCTGTTCTTTTCATAGACACAGAATGACAACAGGTGACAAGTGAATTATCAAGGGATCAGTGGGTGTGCTTGTTGGTAAAGGGAGAAAGTAGTAGGCATCTTGAATTACGTGAGATTGTTTTGTGCAAGTACATGAGGAGATGGAGGAAAAGTGTAAGACCTTTCTTAACCAGATAAGATCCTGTGATGGTGCAATGGGTGAAAAGGTTTTTATTTTAAGGGTGAGAAAACCAGACACTAAAGTTGGGTCACACAGTCAATGACAAGTGTAAGATTAGAATCCTGGGTACTCTGTCTTCCAGTGTAGAGCTGTATAGTCGGGGAAAGAGGAGAAACCATCTTCTGAGCAAAGGACGAAAAGCCTGCATCATGGTGCTGTGACCCCTCGCAGAGGTCGATTCAGCCCAAAGCAAAATAGTGAGCTAGAGCAGCTTGGGTTTTGGCAACCTCAATCTCCCCTGTCACAACCATTTCCCATTTCAGCCCCTTCCCGCTCTGGGTGTTCTGGGCCTGCACCTTGCCCTCCTCCCCCAGCCTCTGGTGTCCCAGGTTGTGGACCCCTCTAGGCTAACACACTGCCATCCTGTGGCCCAGGGGCTAGCTCCTGGCCAGACTGGCCAGTGGATGCTAGGTTGTTGGGCCTGGATGGATTACTCCTGATGATGTGCGTTTTGATATGACCTGACTACGTTTGTGTCACTCTGACGCTCGGGGCTCAACCGGAGGACTTTGCAGGTTGCTGAGTGCCTCACATCGTGCTGGGCAGCTTCTCCTACTCTCAGACAGGATGCAGGAAGCTGAGCACTTCTGCCATAAGCCCTGACCCCTGACCAGAGAAGAACTATTGTAATTGATGGGCCCGTCTTCTCCCCTTGGCTGCAAAACTTGCCTGATGTCCCCCAAAGCAGTGGAGGCTGCTGTATTTGAGATTAGAGGTCACACATGTTAGCTCTTTCTGAGTTCCAGTTGTTGGTATTCAAGGGGTCCATGCGTTCTCTTTTTTAAAAATTTATTTTTTTTTGACTATGCTAAGTCTTCATTGCTGTGTTTGGGCTTTCTCTGGTTGTGGTAAGCAGGGGCTATTCTTCATTCAATGCCCGGGCTTCTCATCGCAGTAGCTTCTCTTGTTGTGGAGCATGGGCCCTAAAACATGGGCCTTCAGTAGTGGTGACTCATGGGCTCTGGAGCACAGGCTCAATGCTTGTGGCTCATGGGCTTAGTTGCTCCATTGCATGTGGAACCCTTGCATTGACAGGTGGATTCTTAACCACTGGACCACCAGGGAAGTCCCATGCATTCTTTCTTGGCCCTGAGCACCCAAGTACTAGAGGAAACCCACCCCAGGTCCCTCCAGTGGCTGATGATCTCCAGGCTGTCTCCCCTCTCACCTGTAGCCTGTTCTCCTGAACCCGAGGCTGACAGGCACCCGGGGAGCTGTGATGAACATGAAGCCTGGCTCCCTTTGGCCTTCCAGTTGGGGAAGGCAAACATGGATGAGCAGAAAGCTCCTGAAATGTTTGTGGAGCTGCAGTCATTCAGCTTGCCAGCTCAGATCCACCCTCCACTCCTCACTGTTATTAAGAGTTTGGTGGCTCAGTGGTAAAGAATCTGCCTGCCAAGCAGGAGACTCGGGTTCCATCCCTGGGTCGGGAAGATCCCCTGGAGAAGGGAATGGCAACCCACTCCAGTATTCTTGCCTGAGGAATCCCATGGACAGAGGGGCCTGGCAGACTACCAGTCCATGGGGTCACATAGAGTCGGACACAACTGAGCGGCCTAACAATAACAACAACAACAACAATATGGTCATTAGAGATCCATGTGGCACTTTGCTTCCTTCTCTCCTTCACTTCTTCCATTTTTTTTTTCTTCTTCTAGTTTTAGAAGAAAAACTATTAACTCCAGTTCCCCTGGCAAGGGGTACAGACTGACTGTTGCATTTTGCTAACCTGCATTCACACTGTGGCATCTGCCTGAGGCCCTATCCATTCATAAGCATGATAAGAGAGCCTTGGGGTGGCAGGTGACCACCCAGGAGGCGACGCCCTGGACCCCCAGCCTCACCCTCTGCTGGGGAGGTGGGGGAAAGCGAGATCTCTGGAAAGTTCTTGAATAAACTACTTGCCACATTTACCAGCTGACCAAAAGTTTGTCTCCTTTGATTAGAACATTGTTAAAATATTTAACTTTCTGCAAAAATTCATTTAGGAGTGAATGGCTTTCAAAGCTTTTGGAGATTTCTCTCAGCATGCAGTTGGCAGGTCCCATTGGTCTTTAGCAGCTTTCTATGGTTTCCCTGGTAGCTCAGCTGGTAAAGAATCCACCTGCAATGCAGGAGACCCAGATTCGATCCCTGGGTGGGGAAGATCCCTTGGAGAAAAGAAGGCAACCCACTCCAGTATTCTTGCCTGGAGCCTGGTGGGCAACAGTCTATGGGATTGCAAAGAGTCAGACACAACTGAATGACTAAGCACAGCATAGCTTTCTAAGGAGTGTTGCATTTGTTGTAGGGAGATTTAGTTTCCTTAGGCATGTATGAAAAATGTGGAAGAGTAATATTATTTCATCAGTAAGCAAATTTTCAGCATTTTGTATGGGAATGTTTACACTAGCTTCTTTTGAATCTTTGAAAGCCCATATTCTGTTGGGCCAACTTTAGAATTTTGGGGATTCTTTCACCAGTTTCTCAAATAACACAGCATTTTGTTATTTCTGGAAGTTAGTAGCCAAAATGCAGTGTATGATGTGATTGCTCCTATTGTTTCCTCATTGATTTTCTACGCTGACAGTCCTTTAGCTTTTTTTTTAAGATTTGTTTTTTTTTGCTGTGGGCCATTTTTTAAAAAAGTTTTTATAGAATTTGTCATAATATTACTTCTGTTTTATATTTTGTTTTTTTGTTTGTTTGTTTGTTTTTTGGCCTTGAGGCATGTGGGATCTTAGCTCCTCCCCGATCCCAGGGATCAAACCTGCACACCTTGCATTGGAAAGTGGTCTTAACCAGTGGACCGCCAGGGAAGTCCCTCCTTTAGCTTTTTAAACCAATTCATTCCTTATCCTGCCTTGACAACTTCATATTCACGGTTAATGGAGAGGAAATTGGAGGGACTCATCATACAGTACATCACAGTGATCCTCACTTGACATCTTCACACTCATCCTGCTGCTTTAAATGGTCTTCCTCTTTTAGGAAATCTTCAGTAGCTCTTAAACCCACTCAATGCAAATTACTGTAGACTGTGATTTACTAGGAAAAAATGAGTGTCAGTGAAATGGCTTGTTTTCAGGAGGCTAAGGTAAGGTCGTGATAAGATTTGCCATTTGCTAACCTTAACCTTAACCCGGAGGTTCTCAGCAGAGGTGTGGGGAGCACTTCGGCTCCCCCAGGGGATGGTTGGTCATATCTGAAGACTTGCTCTGTTGTCAGAACGAGGGGGAAGGTGTGCTACTGACATCTAGTGGGTAGAGGCCAGGGATGCTACTCGGCATCCCGAAGTGCACAGGACTGCCCCCACAACAAATTCTCCAGCCCCAAATGGCAGTAGTGTCAAGGCTGAGAAACCCTGCCTTCAATGAATAACATTTTAAGTAGAAGTCTTCTGCTGCTGCTGTTAAGTCGCTTCAGTCGTGTCCGACTCTCTGCGACCCCATAGACGGCAGCCCACCAGGCTCCGCAGTCCCTGGGATTCTCCAGGCAAGAACACTGGAGTGGGTTGCCATTTCCTTCTCCAGTGCATGAAAGTGAAAAGTGAAAATAAAGTCGCTCAGTCGTGTCCAACTCCTAGTGACCCCATGTACTGCAGCCTACCAGGCCCCTCCGTCCATGGGATTTTCCAGGCAAGAGCACTGGAGTGGGGTGCCATTGCCTTCTCTAAAGTAGAAGTCTAAAGAGGGTCTAAGCACCCTTAAGTGCTTAGACCAACGCTATCCAATAGAAGTTTCTGTGTTGATGGTAATGTCTCCTGTCTGTACTATTCAATTCAATAGCCACTAGCCATGCGTGGCTGCTGAGCACTTGGAATACAACCAATGTGACCAAGGAACTGAGTTTTTAATTTTATTTCACTTTAATGAATTTAAAGTTAAATAGCCCCATGTGGCTGGTGGCTTCTATATTGGACTCAACTTTATTTTTTAAAATATTTATTTATTTATCTGGCTGTGTTGGGTCTTAGTTGCAGCACTCAGCCTTTTTATTGCAGCTTTTGGGCTTCTCTAGTTGCAGCCCGTGGGCTTAGTGGCCCCCTTCTCTAGTTGTGACATGTGAGCTTAGTGGCCATGTGGCATGTGGGATCCCAGTTCCCTGACCAGGGTTTGAACTCACGTTCCTTGCATTGGAAGTTGGATTCTTAACCACTGGACCACCGGGGAAGTCCCTGCACTCGACTTTAGAGGTGCTATAGTACAGTGGAGCATGGTTCTGGGATCAGACTGTCCTGGGGTTGGGTCCCTGGTCTATCACTTTCTAGCTTTGTGGCCTCATGTGTGTCATCTAAGCTGCTGAGCCCCAGTTTCCTCATCTGTAAAATGGGGGTAATAATGGGACCTAGTCCTCGGAGGATTAGGATAGCCACTGAAATAATGCATGCGATACGAAGCATGTAGTGCAGTGCCTAGCACAGCAAGCATTTGAGAGATGTTAATAGTTATTGCCAGAGATTCATGATTAATAGAGTAATTGGCATCAAGGAAATGGGGCTTCTGCAGGGCTTACAAATGAGTCCTCCCATGGGATATTACTTAAAGGCCACTTTTGAGGCAGAGTCCTGACTCTCAGCCCTCATAGCATTACCACAGATGTGTCCCCATGCCTTTTTGGGGCCTTGGTTTTCTTATCTGTAAAATAGGAATAGTGAAAATAATGAGGCTACTTCCCTTTTAAAGTTAGTTATAGTTATCTTCTTATTTATTTTTGGCTGTGCTTGGTCTTCACTGCTGCGTAGGCTTTCTCTAGTTGCGGTGCTTGAGTCTCATTGTGGTGACTTCTCTTGTTGTGGAGCGTGGGTTCTAGGGTGAGTGGGCTTCTGTAGTTGCAGAATGCAGGCTTTAGAGTACTGGCTTCAGTAGTTGTGGTGCATGGGTTTAGTTGTCCTGTGGCACGTGGAATCTTCCTGGACCAGGGATCAAACCCGTGTCCCCTGCATTGGCAGGTGGCTTTTTAACCACTGGACCACCAGGAAAGTCCTGCTTCTCTGTTTATGTCACAGAATTGTCTGGACAGTCAAATGGTTGTAAAGGTGCTTTGAGGAGCACAAGGCCATCTCTAAGTATACGGTTTATGAGTTTGCACACAAGTG
The DNA here is from genome assembly GCF_019320065.1 of Cervus canadensis. Taxonomy (NCBI): domain Eukaryota; kingdom Metazoa; phylum Chordata; class Mammalia; order Artiodactyla; family Cervidae; genus Cervus; species Cervus canadensis. Next base: position 128,850,947 of record NC_057419.1, on the reverse strand, counting down.
TGCCTTTGCTTAGATTTGGTGCAAAATTCTGCCTTGGTAGAACTGTCTTCAGTTTGGGATGGGAGTGCCTGAATCAGGGCGTTTGTACTGGGGAGCAGCACAAGCCAGGAGCTCCACACAATGTCAGGGCCTCCTCTGTCCAACACCTAGCCAGTAACGTGACAGGAAGCCCAGGTACCACTTTAAGGGTATGTAGAAGTTTGGCGTTTGGGATTGGGTCATCAGAGCAATGTGTAGACTGGCCTGGCTTGCAGGCAACTAATGAAGGAGCAAGGCATCTAGCCTAAGGGAAGAGAAGAAGGCCACTCCCAGCAGCTTACCTTGTCCTATCAAAGGCCATGCTGCCCCAAGGCTCGGCCACCTGGCATAGTATGTGGCCTGAGAGATACACATGTACAATTACTGAAAGTATTCGGCACCATATAGTAGAAAGAACTTGGGGTTTTGGAGTCAGACATGGGCTTGCATCCTTACAGTGCTACTTACTAGCTGTGTGGCCATGGGTGAGTACCCGAGCCTTCCTGGGCCTCAGTTGTCTCATCTGTAAAATGGAGATAATGACCCTACCTTGTAGGGTTGTCACACGGATCCACTCAGGTAACTCATAGGCACATAGTTTGCCCTCAGTAAATGTGAGTTCCCTTGCCACCTAATGTTGACAAACAAAGAACAACTTTTAACCAACTAATGAGTCATACTCCCGTTTTTGTTCTTCTGAGATATAAGGAAAATGAGTTTTCTCCTCGTGATCTGGGAGAATTGTTTAGATCTTTTTTTTTTTTTTTTAACATTTTCTTTATGTGGACCATTTTTTAAAGTCTTGATTGAATTCGTTATTATATTGTTTCTGTTTTGGTTTTTTGGCCTTGGGGCATGTGAGATCTCAGCTCCCTGACCAGGAACTGAACTCATACCCCCTGCATTGGAAGGCGAAGTCTTAACCACTGGACTGCCAGGGAAGTCCCTCGATCTTTCTTAAGAAGAGGAAAAGGGGAAAGGATTCTTCTTGCTGTGCTACTTCCCTGTCTGGAAGAGCAGTCTGAACTGTTTAGGGGTAGACGAGGATGAAGGCCAAAATACAGGGCTCTGAGTTAGTCATGAAACAGTGTAAATGAGAAGCCTGAGCGGCCTCTACTGGGCTGGGGAATCCCCTGAGAGAAGTCATCATACTCTGTATGCCAGAGAAAGGCTTTCTGGGGACAGTAGGTTTCCCAGGCATTTGGAATTTAAACTCAAACCATATCTGTGGCCACTTGACAAAGTGATGGCTAAAGAGCAAAGGACGCAGGTTGGATGCAGTTGGCTTTGTCATCACATGGCCATGGCCACAGCCCCAGGCCCCAGGTCCCAGTGCACAGAGCCATTTGACAATGCTGCTGGTCACCAGGGGGCTGGCTGCGGGAGAGTATGCAGATAATATAGGGAGCCTCATCACCTACTTCTGGGAAACCGATGAAGACATAGGGGGGTCTTAGGTTATTAACTCCATGGCAAGGACAGTTTTCCCATGGAGAAGGAAGGGTAGTAATGATAGTTGTTTAGTTGCTCAGTCATGTACAACTGTTTGTGACCCCATGGACTGCAGCATGCCAGGCTCCTCTGTCCACCACTATCTCCCAGAGATTGCTCAAACTCATCTTCATTGAGTCAGTGATACTATCTAACCATCTCATCCTCTGCAGCCCTCTTCTGCTTTTGCCTTCAGTCTTTCCCAGAATCAAGGTCTTTTCCAAAGAGTTGGCTCTTTGCATCAGATTGCCAAAGTATTGAAACTTTAGCTTCAGCATCAATCCTTCCAATGAATATTCAGGACTGATTTCCTTTAGGATTGACTGGTTTGATCTCCTTGCTGTCCAAGGGACTCTCAAGAGTCTTCTCCAGCACCACAATTCGAAAGCATCAATTCTTCGGTGCTCAGCCTTCTTAATGGCCCAACTCTCGATCTGAATGTGACTACTGAAAAAACCATAGCTTTGGTTAGAGGGACCTTTGTCTGCAAATTGATGTCTCTGCTTCTCAATACACTGTCTAGGTTTGTCATAGCTTTTCTTCCAAGGAGCAAGTGTCTTTTAATTTCATGGCTGCAATCACTGTCCACGGTGATTTTGGAGCCCCACAAAATAAAGTCTCTCACTGTTTCCACTCTTTCCCCATTTATTTGCTATGAAGTGATAGGTCCAGATGCCATGATCTTAGTTTTTTGAATGTTGAGTTTTAAGCCAGTTTTTTGACTCTCCTCTTTCACCTTCATCAAGAGGCTCTTTAGTTCCGCTTTACTATCTGCCATCTGAGTGGTATCATCTGCATATCTGAGGTTGTTGATATTTCTCCTGGCAATCTTGATTCCACCTTAGCTACCATGTATTGAGAGCTTAGCATGTGCTACCCCTCATGCCAAGAGCTTTATATGAATTAGTTCATCAAACTGTCTGTGAGAGCAAGCCCTTCTCTTTTTTGAGCACTATTCTGATTTCTTCTTAGTACATAGTAGGTCCTCAGCAAACAGTTATTGAGTGAAGGAGTCCTCAGTTAACTGATGCTGAAGGTACTCTTAGCCCCACTGAACATATCAGGAAATTTCATTTCTGAACAGTTCAGTGACTGGCCCAAGATCACAGGCTAGTCATTGATAAGAGCCAGGATTCACACCTAGATTTGTCCTACTTTGTGGCCTAATCCTTTTGCCACTATGTCATGCTTCCTTCTTAGAAGGTCAAGGTGCCAGATTTCTCTCTCTGCGACAAAGGAACATCTGCTAAATTTCTTAATATGGCAACCAAAGCATGATTTGCCAAAACATTTGATAAATTGGACTTCATTAAAATTAAGAACTTCTGCTCAGTGAAAGACATTGTTCAGAGAAGGAAAAAACAAATCCAGAATGTGAGGAAATGTTTGCAAAACACATTTCTGAAAAATCATTTGTTTCAGAATATAAAAAGAACTCAAAACTCAAAAACAAAAGAAACTACTGGAGCAGAGACTCAAGGCCACTGCACAAAGACATGATACTGTGACAGCCATATTTCCTTCATCCCACCTACTTCCTCCATCATCCCTGTTCTGTCTCCATACAGGTTCATTTTGTGGATAAGGAAACGGAGGCATGAAGAATTATATGAGTTGTCCAAGTCACACAGCTTGTTGGAATTTTATTAGTTTGGTGTTCTAGCCCTCAAAAAAACTCAGGACCTGATGGAGAGGGGAATAGTTTCATCTGTTGGGGCCAAGGCTAAATGGGGAAAAAAATAAACAAAGGGCCCTATATTGTCAGAGCAACTTGCTTGAATTTTTTTTGAAAAGTAGAAACATAAAACTGTACACCTCTCATTTGAACATTTGGAACTATTTTTCTTGTTACAAACACAACATATTGTAACAATATAATTCAGATATCTACTATAGTATATATAGTAGATGTTCAAAATGAGGAATGGAAACAAGAGAAGGGAAAGAGAAGAGATAGGACATGGGAAAGTCTAGATATGGATAGGAAAAAAGGAACAAATAGTAGGCACTGTATTTCAGAAAAGATTCTACTAGATATTGATAAAGTTATGTTTCATTTTTACATCAATAAGGTCATTATCCCCATCCTATAAGCTGTGGGTCATGGTTACTTCCCCTTCCTTATTGCATCCAGCTCTCCCCTTTCCATTAGCCTGAATGTCCTGGAAAAATGGAAAGTATGTCAAGGGGAAACTCTTCTGAGCCCTATGGGGGTTGGGGAATAGAAAGGGTCCTCGGAATCAAGGCAGACCTGCCTGTTCACATTTTGAGCAGAGCCTAGTAGATAAGGCAGGAAAAGTCTACTCTTCTGGGTTTGCATAAAACATATGAACAGGTTTCTGTATTAGTTCAGTTTTCATTTGTGGTACTTGGAGGGGATTTCTAGAAGCCCTTTAAGAGAATTAGATGAAAAAAAATTCCCACTAAATCTCCATCTTCTATTTTTGAAAGACATAATATTACTTTCACTTGTGAAGAATGTTTGTTTCTTCTGTGCCTGTGGCTTCCGTAGCCAAATGTCAATGATCTAAAGACCTTATTTCATGTAGAAATGGCCTATGTTTGCTTATTCAGAGTTGGAGGAAACTCTCTGAGATGGGATAGTTAATTCTCTGATAGGGATTAACGCCTGATTTGAAAAAAAATATTTTAATGTTTCACTTAAAGAGAAAGAAAAAATGAATGGGGAATTTTAAATCAGGTCTGCAACTGTGTGTATTTTTAAAAATAGGGCAGTAGCTTAGGCTTCTATACAAGTTAAAAGTAGGAGAGTTTTTTGAAAAAACAATAAGCTGCATTGCAGGCAGATTCTTTACCATTTGAGCTACCAAGGGAAGCCCAGATCATATGGTAGTTCTATTTTAATTTTTTGAGGAAACTTCTGAAGGCAGGTCCCCAGTTGGCAAACTCAAGCAAGGCTTATAGGGGGCCTCTGCAAAATCTAGCCTCTCTAGGTATGAACTGTGAACCCTGAATGATTATCTCAGTGAATCGTAGAATCCTGGAATGTCTGGGTTGAAAAGACCCCTTGATTCAAGTGCCGCCCAATCTCTTGCTTCTTAGGTGAGGAAACTGCAGCCCAGAGAGAGGACTGGGACTGCCTAAGGCCTCCCAGTTAATTAATAGCAGGACTGGGGTGTCAACTTTCCCTAAGTTACTCTAGGACTCCTTGGAGGTTCAAGTCTTAAAGACATTCATTAGAAAAACAAAATGTCTTCCCTTGCAGTCTCAGTTCTCTCTAGTATCATTCAAGTTGCTTTTTCTTCACCACCATGTCCATTTCTTATGGCTCCCCATTTCAGCTTCTCTGTTCCAGCCAGGCCTGATGGTCACCCCTGATTTACAGTGGGGTTTCCTTAAAGTGGGGTGTTTGGACTCTGTACCTCTGTACCCAGGAACTTACAGAACCTGCAGATCTCTGGGCCCCACCCCCATGGAAGAATCAGAATCCCTGGGGGCAAAGACCCCAGAATCAGTGATTTTTCACGTAGGTTGATAACTTCCAGCTCCCTCCTTGAATCCATTTTTTGCACCATGGTCCATGTATCTACTAGTAGTTTCAAAAAGTGTACTATTTCTTTTTTTTTTTTTTTTACTGAAATACATTGCTTTATGAAGTTGTGTTAGTTTCAGGTGTCCAACAAAGTGACTCAGAATATATATATATACATTCTTTATCAGATTCTTTTCAATTACTGGTTATTACAAGATATTGATTATAGTTCCCTGTGGTATACAATAGGTCCTTGTTGTTTATTTTATTTAATCCCAAGTCCCCAATTTATTCCTCCTCTACCCCCTACTATTTCTTGAGTGCTCTCTTTGTACCAGGCACTGTGCTATTTTTTATTCATTCCTCAGATGCTGGCTGTGTGCTCCCCTCTCATCCTCAAATGGACCAGGTGGGAGGGGCCATGTGAGCGCCTGTACTGGGCACTGCTCCCACGGTGGCTTTTCCCCTGCCAGGCCATTCTGATCACAGATTCTTGCGCCTTAAAGTTGAAGAAAGCCTGGTAGATTTTTGTTCTCCTGGGTCTCACTGCTACTTTTCTTTTCCCATGAGGTGGTTACCCTGCTGGGAAGAGCTTTGTTGCACACATCATTTACCTCTTCTTTTCTAAATAGCCTATTTTTAAAAATATTTTATTGGCGTATAATTGCTTTACGATGTGGTTATTTTCTGCTGTACAACGAAGTGAATCAGCTATATGTATACATATAATCCCTCCCTCTTGGACCTCTTGCCATCCCCCACCCCTCTAGGTCATCACAGAGCCCTGAGATGAGCTCCGTGAGCTATACAGCAGGTTCCCACCAGCTATCTATTTTACGTATTGTAGTTCTTCAAAGTAACAATCATTATCTCTTTCCTGCGTGGGGGTGACGGCAGCCAAATGAGGGAATGAGCGTGAGAATGCCCTGAGCACTGTGCCCGGGGATCTTCTCTGCGTCTGAGGCCTGCAGTGAACACAGATGAGGACCAGAAATCTCCCTTCTGCCCTTGGCCATCTTGGCCTTTCTCTCCTCCTCTACTAGCCACCATCTAGCCTGTCCCAGCTCCAGGCTGTCTTTCAGGGAGGGGATCCCTCTTTCTCCACCCTCTTGGTGTTCTGTTTAGCCTCAGGCTCTGGGACACTCCATTTTCCAGTCCATTGCTATCTGATGTCCCTTGTCCTGGCATCTCCCTCCTGTGGCCCTGTCAGCATTTCTCTGGAAACTTCTGGGTTCTTTTGCAGGCACTGGACCAAAGAGGTTTGAGAGTCATGTGTGAGAGCAGACCCGACCTTAAGCAAAATGGATGTAGGTGAGCCAGGTACCACCCAAACCTCAGTGCCCCAAGCACATCACTTTAAGCCAGAGTCCTCAGGCTCTTCCTGATCACCCCGGGCTGGTGACTGTCACCTGCCCTCTCTGCCCCCACCCCCAGCTCACCTATGCTGACATTCAGTGTCTCAGGCCTCAAGCTGTCAAACTTTTCTGCCTAGCAAATGAGCTTTCCAAATGTGGGCTTCCCCTCCCAGGTTTTTCATGACGACTCCAGCCCACACCGAGAGGTCCCTTCCAGTCCCTTTAGCTACTTTAACATGCAACCACCCACAAAAGTGCCCTCTGGAACCCCCTATGCTGTACTGCCTCCCATCTGTGAACCCTCCCCTCTGAGATTCTCCTTCACCACTCTCACCCTCCCTCTTCCTTGACCTCAATTACAGCTAGATCTCAGCTTTTTAGTACTGCCTTGCTGCTCCCTGTCCAACTTGGCTTTGTGATGTGTTCTGGACATACTTCTCCAGCTTAACCTTGGCTCTCTGCCTCCTTTCTGCCCCTCAGTCCCCTCTACCACACACACATGCAGGCAACACACACTCTGGCTTCCTGTGCCATGACTGTTGGGCCCTGCAGAAGCCTCCTATATGGAGTCAATACCCAAGAGTTTATTTAGCCTTTGAGTCCTCATCTTCTTATGAATTCTTGTCCTAAAATATCATGAAAAAACACAAGACCAGTTTGTCTCACCTCCTCATTTTACAAATGCAGGAACAGAGGTCCAGCTATGACTGAGGCGAGGCCGCAAAGATGAGCTGTAGAAAGGCAGAATCAGGACCCAGGCCTTCTGATTCCCAATCAAGCCGTGCTTTCCATTTTTCATGTGTATCTTTTTCTTTGTAATCAGGGAATGGGTCGTTTTAGCGTAGCGCTTATGGGCTCTGGAGTCAAATGACCTCAGTTCAAATCGTGCCCTCACCATGTACCCGCGTGTGACCCCCGGGCAGTTACTTAGCCTGTCAGTTTCCTCATCTGCCAAATGGGAGAGGCATGAAAATAAATAGCACCTACCTCACAGAACTGCTGTGAGGATTAAAAGGGACAGTGTCTGCAAAACACTTCAGATGGTGTCTGCACATACTGAATGTCCAGTAAATGTTCACTGTTTTATTTTATTATTGTCTCCATAGAGCCAAAACAGGACTGAGTACATAGTAGGACTGCATAAGACTTTGTGGTACAAAGAGAGAGGCCGCGAGAAATAATAGTCTGACTTTGTTGTCTGGTCCTAATGGTGGGTTTAATGCTAATGGTGCTAATTCTAATGGTGGGTGTTTAAGGCCACGGAGAACGGAAAGATCTGGGGACCAGAGAGCGCTTGGATAATTCTCCCTGCAGCTCTAGGTAGGCAGCTGCTTCTTTGCTCTGTTGCAGGGCTGTCTGTGGGACTAAGGGTAAGGAAATCTGGGGTTTTAAAGATACCCCCAAATATGACTTTGACTGAGATTGGCCAGGACTCTCATATTCTTGGAGGCATATTTATTTCAATAGTCCTGGACTGCTTGGTGATGGCAGCATCACCCTTCCTTCTGTCCATTCCCTTCCTGTGGAGACATGGGACCTTGTTTTATTTCACCCCGGAACTGGGAGGCCAAAGGCTATTCATCATAGCCATGAAGTGATTGCCTCTCCAGCTCCACCCTATGGGCTAAGGGACCTTAAGATAAAACCCAGAAGTTACAAGTGGGCTTCACGAAAATCACAGATAGTTCAGCTTGGGCTGAGGGCCTATTTTTGTGGCTGGGTTCTCTTCCTTTTATCTCCCCTGCCTCCCCCACCAGGGAACCACTGCCACTGCAGGAACCAGCCAGCCACAGAGAATTCACAGCCTAACCCAGCATCACTAACCTCTTTTCTTCTTCTTTTGCCTTTTTCCCCTCCTTGAAGATTTTTTGACCCCCCTCCACCCACCTGATGGATTAGTGACTGCTAGGAGCAACAGCAACTGCAACAAATACAGGATAAAATAAAAAGCCTCAGACACACTCTGCTTGGGACACACTTGAGAGCTGGAGGGGAGCTGGGGTCTAGATCTCTTGGCACCCAACACACACTTAAAGCTGTGAAATCTATCCTCAGGGCCCCTTGACTCCATTCTGGCTCTTCTTTGAGTCTCCCAGTGTCCCCATGTTTCCTGCTCCCCTTGCTGGTAACCCACTTCAGCCTGGCCATCCATGCTACAGACCTATCCTCTTAATATCGTGTGATCTCATATCACAATATATGTTCAGTGAGCCATTTTTGGTGGGACTCTATTGTTAAAATGACCGGCAAATCTTTGCAAAGATATTAGGGGCTGATAATGACTTAGCAAGTTATCCTGTTTTCAAGTCCTATAATGAGCTAAGATGTGAGATTCTTTGGGGCAGGAGCAAGTGGGCATTTAATACCAGATTTTGCTAATTAAGGAGGGAGCAGCATGTAGTGGTCAAATCGTGGGCTCTGAAATCCACCAGAACTCGGTTTGAGTCCTAGCCCTTACTGCTTGTATGGCCTTGCCCAGATTACCTAATTTCAGCGAGACTCGGTTTCCTCATCTGGGAAATGGGGCTGAATTTAAGAAAAATGAAATAACACAGCCTACTTCATAGGGCTCTTGTGAGATTCAATGAAATAACGCATGTAAAACCATTTTCAGAGTCAACCTGGCACAGAGTAAGGACTCAGCAGTTTGATTGTATTAATTGTGTCATATGAATTGCCCCCGACTGTGCAAGAGCAGAGCTTTTAATCATAGTCTATGTAGATTGACAAGACAGAATACAACTCCCCATCAGCTAGTCTCTGAGGCCACCAGGGAGATGACAGAATGAACCTTTGAAGCCAAGTTCTCTGCCTTTTTATTTATTTATTTTTGACTGCACTGGGTCTTCGTTGCTCCGTGGGGGCTCTTCTCTAGTTTCAGAGCCTAGGCTTCTCATTGTGGTGGCTTCTCTTGTTGCAGAGCATGGGCTCTAGGGCTTCAATAGCTGCAGCATGAGGGTTCAGCAGTTGCAGCTCACAGGCTCTAGAGCACAGGCTCAATAGTTGTGGCACATGGGCTTAGTTATTCCACAGCATGTGATATCTTTCCTGATCAGGGATTGAACCGGTGTTCCCTGTGTTGATAGGTGGATTCTTCACCACTGGATCACCAGGGAAGCCCAATCTCTGCATTTTTAATCTGCACCCCCAGTGTGCTAAGTCACTTCAGTTGTGTCTGACTCTTTGTGACCCCATGGCCTGTAGCTGGCCAGGCTCCTCTGTCCATGGGATTCTCCAGGCAAGAATACTGGAGTGGGCATTATTAGAGAAATGCAAATCAAAACCACAATGAGGTACCATTTCACGCCAGTCAGGATGGCTGCTATCCAAAAGTCTACAAGCAATAAATGCTGGAGAGGGTGTGGAGAAAAGGGAACCCTCTTACACTGTTGGTGGGAATGCAAACTAGTACAGCCACTATGGAAAACAGTGTGGAAATTCCTTAAAAAACTGGAAATAGAACTGCCATATGACCCAGCAATACCACTTCTGGGCATACACACTGAGGAAACCAGATCTGAAAGAGACACGTGCACCCCAATGTTCATCGCAGCACTGTTTATAATAGCCAGGACATGGAAGCAACCTAGATGCCCATCAGCAGATGAATGGATAAGGAAGCTGTGGTACATATACACCATGGAATATTACTCAGCCGTTAAAAACAATTCATTTGAATCAGTTCTAATGAGATGGATGAAACTGGAGCCCATTATACAGAGTGAAGTAAGCCAGAAAGATAAAGAACATTACAGCATACTAACACATATATATGGAATTTAGAAAGATGGTAACGATAACCCTATATGCAAAACAGAAAAAGAGACACAGAAATACAGAACAGACTTTTGAACTCTGTGGGAGAATGTGAGGGTGGGATATTTCAAAAGAACAGCATGTATACTATCTATGGTGAAACAGATCACCAGCCCAGGTGGGATGCATGAGACAAGTGCTCGGGCCTGGTGCACTGGGAAGACCCAGAGGAATCGGGTGGAGAGGGCGATGGGAGGGGGGATCGGGATGGGGAATACGTGTAAATCTATGGCTGATTCATATCAATGTATGACAAAACCCACTGAAATGTTGTGAAGTAATTAGCCTCCAACTAATAAAAAAAAAAAATAAAGCTCATAAACATAAAAAAAAATAAATAAAAATAAAAAAATAAAACTTTCATTTTAGTTCAATAATCATTTGTTGAGTATCTACTCTGCTTAAGGCTCTTGTTGGGTGCTGGAGATCCATTGAAGTACAAGATCTGTTTTTCTATCTTTGAGGGACATATATTTAGCAATAGATAGGCTCCGTCTGTTGGAGGTTGAATTCTAGTCCCACCAGTTTATGTCTTGTGCAACCCTGAGCATGTATTTTTGATATTTCCAAAACTCAATTTCTTATTTTATGGTATATTTAACCACTTGGAATGCTGTGAAAATCAAAGCACATATACATATAACCAGCAGTGCTTAGCATTAATGAATACTAACTAATTATACTGTTATTGTTGCTGTTATTTAAAACATAATTAAAATTTCAGGGTTACTGGAATATAAATACTTGTGTTTACTTGAACTTAAAGCCATGGTTTTAATACTGGTTTTAATAGGACATGTCAATTAACTTAATATTAACCAATGTTAAAATATTGGGTTTGTGCCAATTATTAATTTTTGATGTATTTCTGTAAATAAAGTTGTCCCTTTACATCAAAAAAAAAAAAAGAATACTGGAGTGGGTTGCCATGCTCTCCTCAGGGGATCGTCCCAACCCAGGGACTGAACCTGCGTCTCTTACATCTCCTGGCATTGGCAGGTGAGCTCTTTACCACTTGTGCCACCATGTCCCCAGCAGATCTAAGATGTTAGGAGCCACATGAGTTGGGTCTTTCTGTGATTCTCCTGGTTTACTAGAGGGGTGAGGTGCAATGAGGGGGAAAGGAAGGCAGAACCAGAGCCTTTTCAAATGGAAGTGCTGGAGGAGGAAGAGGCACAGAGAAGGAAACAAAACAAAGAAGAGGAGGGTGGGGGATGGAGAACCTGTAGCCCGCGTGGCTGTGGCAGCTGCTTCTTGGAGATAAGGAGCGGATCTTTCCAGTTCCTCTCTTCTCCCACAGGAGAGATGATGCTCTGCAGACATTTTGAGCAGGTTTCCAACCAAGACAACCTCTTCTTTTGAGGTTGCCAGGATAAAGACATTCGCTCTGGATGACGATGATCAGGGTGTTGACAGGTATTCCTGAAATGGGCTTCCATGTGATGGGGCAGTGGAGAGTGGTGGGTTGTCATCTTCCTCTGGCCTCCAGGCGTGGAAGAAAGGCCTGGGGGATAGTTACTCTGGATCAGGTGTCCGAGGCAGGAGTCCCCTAGAGGGTGTGTCTGGGTGTCTGCTTGATGGTTCTGGTGGCCACGTGCCCACAGGTGAGGGTGTGGAGTGTGGAGGAGCAGCCCTCTAGCCCTTGGACATCTTCCTGTTGACATCCGTGGGCATTTGCGGGTTGGCTTCGCAGAGGCTGCTGAAGAGGTCTTTTCAAATAATGAGCCACCAAAGCTTCCCTGGTGGCTCAGATGGTAAAGAATCTGCCTGCAATGTGGAATACCCAGGTTTGATTCCTGGGTCAGGAAGATCCCCTGGAGAAGGGAATGGCAACCCACTCCCAGTATTCTTGCCTGGAGAATCCCATGGACAGAGGAGCCTGGCGGGCTGCAGTCCATGGGGTCACAAAGAGTCGGACATGACTGAGCGACTGACACTTTCATTTTCAAAGCCATGTATCAGTTTCTGCTTTGGGCAGAGACCCACCCAGGGCCCTCGGAGCTAGGATAGATGACTGTCAAGATTGTTCTCCTCAAGTGTATGGGCACCAAGTAGGGGAAGAGGGCGGGTGGGATGAATTGGGAGATTGGAACTGACATATATACACTGTACTATGTATAAACTAGATAGCTAATGAGAATCTATTGTATAGCATGAAATAGAGTGTTCTGTGGTAACCTAAATGGTAAGAAAATTCAAAAAAGAGGAGGTGTATGTATATGTACAGCTGACTCACTTGGCTATACAGTAGAAACTAACACAACATTGTAAAGCAATTATACTCCAATAAAAGTTAAAAAAAGAAAAGATTTCTCCTAAGTCCAGCATCCCATGAGGGATGGGATGGAATCCTCTGCACCCAGGAGCGTGAGCAAACAGAGGTTCCAGAGCTAACTGGTTGGCCTCGAGCCTGCTGAGACATGCTGCCACCCTGGCCCCAGCTGTGAAAATGCCAGTCATGCTGATGACCTCAGAAAGCCCTGATTCGTGCATGGAAGTAGTCAGAGCCTGGGTGGAACTCAGCATCACAGCTGCACTACTCCGAGTGAGTGCTGCCAGTCAGTGGGGTGACTGGCCATGTCAGAGTCATTCTGATAACTGGTGGGCTTGCTAGGTGGGACTTCTAGAGCTCGTTATGTGATTCGAGGGGCAGCTGTCTCCATCATGGAGTCCAAGGGCCACATTTCAAGAATTGGCCAAATCTTTGGTTTTCTCCTGCCAATCTCATGCAAGGAAAAGAGGAAGGGGGAATGATCATGCTCCATTAGAGGTTAGCTTATTTTACAACTAGTAAAGGGGAAAAGGGGCCCTTTCTCATACTTTCATTTCAGGGAGAGCCCTGATTCCTCAATGAGTTGGCATCCTGGCAAAAGACATTTCCTCTAGAAGTAGCTGGGCACTTCCCCTCCCCCTTCCCGGGTCGTGCCTCAGAATGATTGGCCCAAGATTCTACATCCACAGGTTGGTGGTTACACAGCACACACACCTGGCTGAGGGGACAGAGTATAGACATATTTGAAAGAAGTTGGTGACATTCTCTTACTAAGGTGGGCCTTCAGGGTTTTCACCTGTTCTAATATTTGGCAAGGTCTATCTAACCTGCTCAGCCGACAGGCCACTTGAGAGAGTGGTAACCTATGTTCTTCATAAAGAAGTGCTTGTGGTGAAATGGGTTGGGGAAGGGGATAAACAGTCCCCTCATGGACCTCTTACCAAATTCTGCCTTGTGGCTTACATGGCTCCAAACCTGCCCCACTTTTTACTTCCTTCTCCATTAGAGTTGGGGCCCGTAGGACTTGTATTTGTATTCTATTCATATTCATGTTCATTGCTGTGTAACAAATGCCAAAAATTTGAGTGTCTTACCACACAAATTTATTATCTCTCTGTTTCTATGAATCAAGAGACTAGGCATGGTTTTTCAAGCCCTCAGCTCAGGGCCTCACAAGACTGCAGTCAATGGATCAGACAGGGCTGAGGGCCCATCTGAAGTTATCTTCCAAACTGACTGCTTATTGGCAGAATGCAGTTTCTCTGAGGCTGTGGGGTTGAGGTCCCTACTTCCTTGATAGCTGTCAATTAAGGTTTGCCCTTAGCCGCTGCCATTCTCTGCCACTTGGTCCTCTCCACAAAATGGCAGTTTGTTCCTTCCAGGCCCACAGGAGAGTGTCCACTGCAGCTTTGAATCTCTCTGACTTCTATATGTGATCTCTATACCCACTTCTTTTTTTTTTTTTACTTCAGACAGCAAAGAGCATTTATTGACTAAGATAACTATATTGGTAAAGATGCTTTCAGATTTTTATGAAATTATTTCCAGTCATATATCTGAGACATTTAATAATTGTTAAATGTCTGTTTAACAATAAATAATTGTTACATATATTATAGTGCACAGGTAAATCTTACCACTGTATCGCATACGTGCATGCTAAGTCTCTCAGTTGGGCCAAACTCTTTGCAACCCCATGGACTGTAGCCTGCTAGGCTTCTCTGTCCATGGAATTCTCCAGGGAAGAATACTGGACTGGGTTGCCACGCCCTCCTCCAGGGGTTCTTCCTGACCCAGGGATTGAACCCAAGTCTCAGGCACCTCCTGCATTGGCAGGCAGGTTCTTTGCCACTAGGGCCACCTGGGAAGCCCCTACTGTTTTAGCTATGTCATTTTGAAAGTATTATTGTGTAACCTTTTTAACAAAAGTTCTGCTAGAAAATGATGCCCTAATGTCCTAAGGCACACTATATGTAAAGAATCCCATGGCTGATTCATGTGAATGTAGGGCAAAAACCACCACAATATTGTAAAGTAATTAGCCTCCAATTAAAATAAATAAATTAATTTTTTAAAAAAGAATTAACTTCTTATGATCCTCAGGGAAATTGATAAAATAGCCATTCAAACATTGTTTGTAAGGCTTGTTTCTGGCTAAATCCCAGTTTAGAGGGTCCATTGATGACCAATGACTTTGGTACTGTTTCTTTCAAACTACCTAAAAGTAAAGATCAGCATCAAAATATTGGGCAAGCCAATGTCTTATTGACGATATAAGAGTTTTGTATGAAATATGAAAACCTTTTTAGTTACACCTTTGGGGTGAAGGACTGAGATCTAGAAAATGAAATATGGAAACACTAGTCAAATTTTATGATCACATTCATAGACCCACTGTTTTTTAATTGGAGGAAAATTGCTTTACAATGTTGTGTTGGTTTCTGCCATACAACAATGCAAATCGGTCATAATTATACATATATCCTCTCCTTCTTGAGCCTCCCCTCCCCCTCCTATCCCATTCCCCACCTCTAGGTCATCATAGAGCATGAGCCTGGGCTCCCTGTGCTACATAGTAACTTCTCTCTAGCTATCTATTTTACACATTGTTGTTCAGTCACTAAGTTGTGTCCAGCTCTTTGTGACCCCATGGACAGCAGCATGCCAGGCTTCCTTGTCCTTTACTTTCTCCTGGAGTTTGCTTAAACTCATGTACATTGAGTTGGTGATGCCATCTCATCCTCTGTCACCACCTTCTCCTTCCCTCAATCTTTCCCAGCATCAGGGTCTTTTCCAATGAGTCAGCTATTTGCATTAGGTGGCCCAAGTATTGGAGCTTCAGCTTCAGCATCAGTCCTTTCAATGAATCTTCAGGGTTGATTTCCTTTAGGATGGACTGGTTTGATCTCCTTGCTGTGTAGGGGACTCTTAAGAGTCTTCTCCAGCACACATGATAGTGTATATATGTCAATGCTACTTTCTCAATTTGCCTACCCTCTCCATCCTCCACTGTGTCCACAAGTCCATTCTCTATGCATAGATGCACTTTTTTAGTATATGTGCTGCCGAAGCAAGCACACATAGATGCACTTTTAAAAGAGATCACCTGATTAGGCCAGGTCCACCCACACTCAAGGGATGGGGATTTATAAGGCATGCAAACCAGGGAGGCAACAACCTTGGGGGTCATTGTAGAATTCTGCCTACCACAGACTCTATGAAAAACATTTTATTCTATCAATTTTTTAAAATGAGGCCAGCTGCTTCTCATTAGCATTCTCCACTCTGGGAAGGCAGCAAAGCTGTCTACAAAGTCTACTGAATCCTTAAACATGACCAGGCTGTGGTTAAAACATTTCAACAACCTTGGAAGACAGGCCTTTTTACTTGTTTTTTTCTCTCCTCCCCTCGTCTCCCCAGAGCCCTTGTTCAGCTCTTAAGTCAGATGGTTTGAAAAGGAAAAGGCTGTTTTGGGGCTTCAGCATCTGGGACTGGCCTAGAGAGAGCAAGACCGTATTTAAACAATGACTCACAATGAAACTTTCTATTTCTGCTGGGTCAGGCTTCCGGATGACCATTATTACAGGACTTTATGCTCTCTGGAAGTGGTTCTGAAGGCCTCTCATCCTTCGTTGGATAAAAACATACATTATCTCCTTTTCCCTTACTCAGTTTGCCAGCTTTTTCATGGGACTTCATGTAGAGGGGCTTTTGCTGTGAGTGTATCTCAAGTTGTACCCATATGTTTAAGCAAGAAAGTCATTTCCCCCCAATTCCTATTTGTCACTACATCCCCCCTCCCCTAACTCCTGCACTCATCCATCCATAAAGACACACAGTGGGCACCTTCCTGAGCCTGGTCTCATGCTAGGTGCTGTGTTAGTTGGTCAGTTGCATCCAACTCTTTGCAACCCCATGGATTGTAGCCCGCCAGGCTCCTCTGTCCATGGGATTTTCCAGGCAAGAATACTGGAGTAGATTGCCATTTCCTTCTCCAGGGGATCTGCCCAACCCAGGGATCAAACCTGGGTCTCCCGCATTGCAGGCAGACCCTTTACCATCTGAGCCACTAGGGTGCTAGGTGCTGGGAATCTCCAGGTAAGTGAAATGGGGTCCCTGTCTCCAAGGGGATATCAACCACGACAGACACGTCCAAGGGGCAAGGGGCGAGGCAGAGGGGCAAGGGTGTTGGGTGAGGGCAGTATCTTTGAGCTGGATTTTGAAGAATGTGTAAGATTTCAAGGATGCGGGGCCAAGGGAGGCAGTGTTCCGGGCCAAGTGGACAGCTTGTGCAGAGCACAGACAATGCAAAAGAACACAGTGTAGTCAGGCAATGATGAGTGATTTGGGGAGACCAGATCATGAGGGTGCGAGTGGGGGTGGACTACTGGAGAACAGAGGGGGTGGGGAGCACCTGCTAACTGAGAGCTTTGAGTGTTAAGATCTTGGCTGTGATCCTGCAGGCAACAGGAAGAGGGTGAACTCATCTAAGCTCATGGTCAGATTGAGATAGCACTGAGGTGACAGCAATTTTTGCTAAACGTCATAAATAAAACTATAGACAAGCCGGGAAGCAGTGCCAAGGCCACCGTTAAAGAGCACCAGTATAATTAAGGAACCAATTCACTTTAAACTTCTATTAACCATAATGAGAAACATGAAAGAAATGCAGTCTGGGACTCCCCTGGCGTTCCAGTGGTTAAGACTCTATGCTTCCACTGTGGGGGACATGGGTTTGATCCCAGGTCAGGGAACTAAGCTCCTGCATGCTATGCAGCACAGTCAGAAGAAATAAATTAAAAAAAAAAATACAGCCTTTCTGCCTCTCTGAAGAGCTACTGGGGAAACAAAGCTCTGGTTAATAAGGTCAGCCTGGGGAAAATGGAAAGAAGTTTTGCCTATGGTGGTAGCTGGAAAGGAGGATGAGGCAGACTGTGTTTCCCTGAAATCTCATCAAAGAGGACCTGGGCCTCGCCTGGCTGAGTGGGGCTCCACACACAGGCATCTCGTGCCTGGGACACCTGGGAGAGGAGTCTCTGTGACAAGGACAAGAGCGCTTGGTTCTGTGCAGGTGGATAACCTAGTGGTGGGGCCTGCCTTGCTGGGAGCTGCTAAGCTAGTGAATAAGAAGGTTCCTCTCCCAGGACAAGTCTTCCCTTGCCTCCTGTAGCATGCCTCGACTTCTAAGAAATTTCTGACCAAAAAATGGTTCTTTTGTTACTTCTCCTTTTATTAAATCTAAGCATTCACTCCACAAACATTAATCAAGTGCCTTATATATCTGCCTGTGATGCAGGAGACCCAGGTTCAATACCTGGGTGGGGAAGATCCCCTGGAGGAGGGCATGGCAACCCACTCCAGTATTCTTGCCTGGAGAATTCCATGGACAGAGGAGCCTGGTGGGCTACAGTCCATGGGGCTGCAAAGAGTCAGATACAACTTAGCGACTAACACTTTCACTTTATATATGTACCAGGTACATTCCTGGTGCTGGGAGATCCAATGATGAACAAAACAGACAAGGCCCCTGCCCTAATGGAATTTACATTTTAGCAGAGGAGACAGATAAGACATTGTAACTAAATTAATATAGAATATAATTTCAGATAGTGATGACTGCTATAAGATGTGAGCAAAGGATAAAGTGACAGAGAGAGTCTAGAGGCTTTAACTAGAATTATCACAGAGGTTCTGTCTGAGAGGTAACCTCGGAGCTGACTTGACTTCTATAAAGGAAGCATTCATGCAACCATCTGGGGAAAGAGCCCTCCAGGCAGAGGGAGCAGCAAATCAAAGACCCTGTGATTGAAAGAGGCTGGGCATGCTGGGGATTAGCACGAAGACCAGTGAGGCTAGAGCGGAGGAAGAAAGTAGGAGGGTAGTAGGATTGGTGGTCAAGGGGGGCATGGTTGTGGGACCAGAGCACATAAAACCCAGGAGGAGTGTGAGGGGACCCAATCATCTGATACACACTGTTAGGTGGAAATGTTGGCTGCATGCATGCGTGCTTAGTCACTTTGGTCATCTCCAACTCTGTCTGACACCCTGGACTGTAGCCCACCACGCTCTTTTGTCCATAGGATTCTCCAGGCAAAAATACTGGAGTGGGTTGCCATGCCCTCCTCCAGGGCATCTTCCCCACCCAGGGAGTGAATCCGTGTCTCTTATGTCTCCTGCATTGGCCGGCAGGTTATTCACCACTTAGCACCACTGGGAAGCCCCTGGAAATGTTGGCTATACAGATGCTATAGGAATGTGGAGTTCAGGGATGAGGCTCAGTCTAGAGACAGAAGTTTTGGATTCTAGTGTCTAGATAGTATTGATAAAGTGTGAATGAGATCATCTAGAATATGGATGGTGAAGGAAATGGCAGCCTACTCCAGGATTCTTGCCTGGGGAATCCCATGCACAGAGGAGCCTGGTGGGCTATAGCCCATGGAGTCACAAAGAGTCAGACACAACTGAAGTGGCTTAGCACACAGAATATGGTAGTCAGTAGCCCCATGGGACTACTGAACATTTGAAATGTGGCCAGCCCAAATTGAGAAGTGCTAGACGTGTAAAATACAAACAAGATTTCAAAGACAGTATGAAAAAAAAAGAACATAAAATACCTCATTGATATTATATTTATAATGATTACATGTTAAAATGATAAGACTTTGGTTCTAAGTTAAATGCAATACATTATTAAGATTAACTTGAAGAAAAAAAGATAAACTTCACCTGTTTCTTCTTGCTTTTTAAAATGTGGCTACTAGAAAATTTAAAATTACCTCTGTGGCTTGCAATTGTGGCTCCTGTTAACATTTCCATGTGATGGTGCTGGTCTAGGAAATCACTGTAGATAAAGGAAAGGACCAAGGGTAGAGCCCTCAAATGCTACAACATTTCACATCCAGGGAAAGGAGGAAGATACAGCCAACAGGGGTGAGAAGGAACAGCCAATGAGGTAGAGGAAAATGAAGGGAGTATGATGTGATGTTCAGAAAGGCAAGTGATAAAATTATTCAACAAAGAGGGAGTGTCAGATGCTGCTGGGAAGGCAGGTCAGGCAGCAGATGGTTGGATTGAACATGAGCAGTTTTACTGCAGTGGTTTGGAAGTAGTTGGATTTGGAAAGCTGGTTGGAGAGAGCACAGAAGTGAAGACATAAGAGTGGTAAGTTAAGAGATCTCTTTAAAGTTTGGCTTTAAAGAAATGCAGAGAAATGGTGGTAACAGGAAGAGGATTTCAAATCTAGAGGAGGTTCCTGTGTTTGGTTGTGGTTGTTGGTTTGTTGCTTTGGAAGGGGAGACAGCTCTGCTGATGGTGGTACTGCCCTTGGGGCCCTCAATTAGGGAAATAAGGCAAGTATGCCAGAAAGAATTTGACAGTTGAAACTCAAAGATTATTTAGATTGAATGATTTTCTTAGAGCTCTAGGAACACAGATGCCGGCAGGACGCTTTCTTTCTTTGTTTTACCTTTGTCTTCCATCTTTTTCTTTTTGGTTGTCCTTCCCCTTCCTTCTTCTACCCCTGACAGGGGTGGGTCAAAAGCAACGTTAGCCTGCTGTGGCCTGGTATTTTGGAAAATGGGCTCCTTTTCCATGGGCTTCTGTAAAGCTCAGAGATAGTTTATTTCCCAAGTATCTAAGAAGCCTTTCTTAGTTGCAGGGGAAAGGGTACTTCCATGTTTATGAAGATGTCACAGGGACTCACCAGTGATGTGAATTGTTCCTGGCCTAAGGAATTCTCCTGTTCTCCTGTTGAATTTCTGAGGGGCTTCTGAATTTCTCTATCCCTTTGCTCCTTCCAGATCTCCAGATGGAACTTGTGTGTGTGTGTGTGTGTGTGTGTGTGTGTATGTATATACATGTATACATGTATAAGTGTATACATGTATATATATGTATATATGTATGTGTGTGTGTATATATGTATATATAGTTTGTGTCATAATTAGTGAGTACTGCGTGGATCTGGGGTTGTCATCTTCAGGCAGAATTGTGATATTGGATCATAGAGTTTTAGTGACTTGAATAAAGTGTCAATACCTTTCAGTCAAAGCCCACCTGGAACACATCTGCCATTGAACAAGCTGGTTTTATTATTCATTGCAGTGAGAAAGAACACACACCCGTGGGGAACCATGGGACTTCTCAGTGAGAGAGTCTCAAGTCATTTTGATACCAGGACCCTGTCAGCTTTCCATGTGGTTTGGAAACTTTTGCTTGCCAAGGCCTCAGTCACTCTCAGTGGGTGACTGTTCAAGTTCACCTTCACCTCAGAGCCTGTGGTCACCCCTCTCTAGCTCCAGAGAAATATCAGAGCTTATGGCTAGAGGGAAGTGCAGGCTGGGCCTGGAGCCCATCCGTGAAACATGGTGGCTTGACTATTTCCAGAAGCAGAACAGATCCAGGGTAGGGAGAAGGGATCCAGAACCTACTTAATTCAACTTGATGGCACTTGAATCAAGACCCCAAGGGGAGCTATGATAAGGAGCTATGATAAGTCCCTGCCTGCCTCTCCACAGTGCTCCTGCTGTATGTGAATATAGCATCCTTTCTCTGGGTTATGGTACTCATCAGAACCCTTCCCCTCCACACACCAACTCCCATTAAAAATGTCAGCATAATTTAAAAAGTGTGATTATCAATTGACATGCTTCCCTAGACGTATCATCTCTAGCTTTGGCTAGAATGAATGGAAAATGTATGGTATTATGATTGAGGTTAATATACAGGAAAAAAATTGAAAGCATTATATTGTTGTTGTTTTAGTTGCTAAGTCATGTCTAACTCTTTTCCACCCCATGGACTATATAGCCCTCCAGGCTCCTTTGTCCGTGGAATTCTCCAGGCAAGAATACTGGGTGAGTTGCCATTTCCTTCTCCAGGAGATTGTGCCTACCCAGGGTTCGAAACTAGGTCTCCTGCATTGGCAGACAGGTTCTTTACCACTGAGTCACTCAGGAAGGCCAAAGCATCATATAGGAATACCTATATCTTGGCAGCAAAAACAGTACAGAAGATGAAAAATAATACGAAATTTCAGAGTATTATTTTTAAATATGTAAGTAATTCCTTGTGCTTTTGAGTCTACAGAGGCTAAAATTTAAACAAAAAGCTTGTTGAAATTATTGCTATGTATTATGCATCATTTCTTTAAATAAAAAATTTGAGACTTGCCTAAAAAAAGAAAATGTATAGTAGACTCTCAGTTGATTATCTGCACTAATGGAAAGGAGGTCAGGGACAGATAATTCTCCTATGACATAGAATCAGAGTCAAGGGAGAATTATCCTTTTGATGGTCACTTTGGCTGTTTCTCATTCTGGGCTACTTAAAACAATGCTGTGAGAAACATTCTTGCATGTATATTGTCGTGTGCAAGTGTGAGTATAGTTACAGGGTAAAGTTCCAGTTGTGATGTTATTGTATCGAAAGGTATGTGTATTTTTTTATTTTGATACTGTGAAATTGCTTATTCAGAGAGCAATTTATACTCCATAATGTATGAACGTGTCTATTTTTCCCATCTTTGTCAGCATGGAACATCAAAATTAAAACTTCTTGACAATCTGATAGGTGAAAATGTTGGCTTGATATTTTTATTTACATTTCTTTAATTATGAGTAGGACTGAGCATTTCTTTATGTATTTCTTTTTTTATAAACTTCTGGTTGTATCATTTGCCCCATTTTATATCCAGTGGTTTGTCTTTTATTGATTTATATGCACTCTTGACAATTAAGAAAATCGACCCTGAAGTCTATATTTGCTGTAAGTATTACTTCCTAGTTTGTTATTCTTTTGCTGACTCTACTTTTTTTGGCCAAAAGTTTAAAATTTTTATGTAGTCAGGTATCTCAATTTTTTCTTTATAGCTATCTATATAGCTATAGCTATATCAATACAATTCTGTCTGCCTGGGTACACCCATGAATAGTAAAAGGCCTCCAAATCTAATGGGCCCCTACACAAAGCAATAGATCAGGTTTTGTATATTTGTCTTTTATTTTTTGGTAACAGTTTTATTTATTTATTTATTCTTGGCTGAGCTACATGGCATGTGGGATCTTAGTTTCCTCACCAGGGATCAAACTTGCACCCTGTGCATTGGAAGCATGGAGTCTTAACCACTGAACTGCCAGGGAAGCCCCAGTAATAGCCTTACTGAGCTATAATTCACATATGATACAATTCACTCTTTTAAAGTATACAGTTCAGTGCTTTTTAGTATATTCAAAGATTTGGAGACTTCCCTGGTGGTTAAGAATCTGCCTTCCAATGCAGGGGATTCAGGTTTGATCCTTGGTTGGGAAACTTAGATTCCACATGCCACAGAGCAACTAACCTGTAAGCCACAACTAGAGAACCCTCACACCACAATAAGGATCCCAGGTGCCACAACTAAGACCCTAGGGAGCCAAATAAATAAAATTTTTAAAAATCAAAGATTTGTATGACTATCACAATTAATTTTAGAATATTGTTATCACCTCAGAAAGGAATTCTGTGCTCTGTCACTCAAAAAAAGCACCTCTAGCCCTAAGCAAAACACTTTCTGTGTTTACCTATCTTGTACATTTCATGTAAATGGAATCATTGTCTTTTTTAAAGGAAGAATAGTTCTCTCTAATGGCAATTCCCTTTATATATCTTTTCTTGCATAGTTTAAGAATCTAACTGGAGGATAAGGAGTCAGGTAAAATGATTGTGTAATATACTGGATATCGAATGATTTTTTTTTGGTTTCTTGCTCTATATTTTATTTTAGTGAACCAATGATGGCTGAATCACTAAGTGAAGTTTCTGGCAGTGTGGAAGTTCTGGAGACCAGTGATGAGGGTAAGTAACCCAGTAAAATCTTGATAACTAGAACTAGATTTTTTTAGTGTGTTTAACCCCTAGAGGAAAGAATCAAGTCACAAGAAGACAAGTTCATGTCAAATTTCTAATGACAATAGACTCAGTCCATATTTACTTTTCCATCTTCTAAGCTCTTCTCTTTCATCGCAATCTCTGATAGTCTAAAAAGTTTTGTCTATACCTTGCAATCTTCCTTGAATATGGTTGCCAGGTTCTGTTTACTAAGGCAAGAGAAGTATTTCTGCTTAATCAGAAAAAGAAATCAGAACAGGCCATGATCGGAGAGGTTCAATTGAGGTTTTGCCATAGATAGTAATCCAGATTTAACCAACAGATAAATTTGTAATTTTGAGGTGTAAAGGGGGTATAGTAACAAAAGACACCATCATAGGCTTCTATTAAATGGGAACAATTTACAAAAATTTCTTTTGCAAAACCTACTTAGACGTGTATACATTTAAATTATAATTATAAACTATGAATCACCTGTGAGTGATAGGAGACCATGAATGGGGTAATAGGCAAAGGTCACTAAAAATGATAAGTTTTACTGACACTGAAAAAAAATGTGGGGGGCGGGGGAGGAACCTTAAGATATAAGGTGAGACATTGAATTTAAAGACAGAACTGAATTGAACAGTTCACTGGGTTGTTCTTCAATGATTGCTGAGTTTTCTTAGTAGTGTGTGGGGCAGAAGACTTGGTCTGGAAAGACAAAGAACAGGGAACCTTCTTGTGGCTTCCCAGAGGCCTGACTTCACTAATGAATTGAGTAGGAGGATGCTGAACATGGTGCATGGATCCCTGAGGGCAGGGCTTGGGTCTTCATCTCTGTGTCACCATTGTTCAGTATTGGGCCTCAGAGAGCATGATTAGACACTCAAAAGTTTTTAAGAAATGAATGAATAAATAAATGTATGACAGGCCTCCTCACCAAAGCAGCCCCAACAACCAAATGAACTGACCTATCCTTTTGGATACGAGCTAGACAGATGTTTACCAAAAAAAATGGCAATGCAGTGCATCTTGATGAAGAGTGGAGGTAAGGAAATACCCTTTCTCTGTTCACAATCCTTTTTAAGAGACCAAACATTTGGGTACATTTGTAGTATGAGTCATTGCCAGACAGAGAATACAGTGGCTGTTGGGAAGTTGAAGGGAAGAAAGGCTAATTAGAAGAATTTTCTTTCCAAGAAGCAATGCAAGAGAACGAGGTCACCATTATGCGCCTTGCATTTTGAAAGCTCATTAAGTTCAGCTCAGAAGGGCTGCCTGTGTGCATGGTAGACAAGCAAATACACAACCCGAGGCAATAATTTCTTCATTGGAGTTGTGTTATTTTCTCTGGGGGAAGATCGGGGGATGGCTTCCATGGGCTGTTTCCTGGCATGTGACATACTGCCGGCCCTCAGTGGATGGGGATGTTGAAAGCTACTGCCTGTTTGGAAATATGTAGTCCTTGGACTCAGACAGGGAGGCCAATGGCTTTGTTACAGGAGAAATCCAGACAGCTGTCAGCTCACTGACCACCACTGCTGTGCCTTGTAGGGGAATAAGTTACCCAGTGTACAGGTGACCTACATAAGTGTTGTTGTTGTTTAGTCACTAAGTCATGTCCAACTCTTTGTGACCCCATGGACTGTAGCACACTAGGCTCCTCTGTCTATGGGATTTCCAAGGCAAGAATACTGGAGTGGGAGGTGGGCAAAGCTAGAGGATTTCAAGTTGCAAACCTGCTTCTTACATACCAGCAAAGAGAGACAGGAGAGAATCAGCAGGTGGCAGCTAGATCCGTGACACAATCTACAAACACTTAATAACTGAATAAAAACACTTCCAATAAACTTTTCAGGCTGTAAAACTGAGGTGGCACTGCCCAGTTCTTTATCACTGGGCAGGAATTATTTAGTGGTCTGTTGGAGCTGGCTCATGCTGACTTGAGAGGCTGTGCATGTCTCTTCCTAAATGTCATATTACTAGCTTGAAATTGACCACAATGGGAGTATTTACACCACAGTTCAGTTTAGTTCAGTTCAGTCCCTCAGTCGTGTCCAACTCTTTGCCACCCCATAAATCGCAGCACACCAGGCCTCCCTGTCCATCACCAACTCCCGGAGTTTACTCAAACTCATGCCCATCGAGTCAGTGATGCCATCCAGTCATCTCATTCTCTGTCATCCCCTTCTCCTCCTGCCCCCAATCCCTCCCAGCATCAGGGTCTTTTCCAATGAGTCAACTCTTCGCATGAGGTGGCAAAGTATTGGAGTTTCAGCTTCAGCATCAGTCCTTCCAATGAACACCCAGGACTGATCTCCTTTAGGGTTTACACCACAGAAGTAGGCAAATACTACAGATACTACAAATACATTTACCCTGAGATCTAATTGGTAAATACATCCCAGTAAAAAACTGAGTATAGTCATTAACAGAGTATAGTAATCAGGATTTTACATAAAAATCTCCCCAATTCATGGATTTTAGAAATCCTTAGGGGGTGGGAAGATTAAGAAAGCTGGGGAGCAAAATGCAGATTATTTTAGAGCCAGCCTACTCTGTCCTGTATACTTTTCAGCACTTCCATGTTGAATCCTCACAGTAGTTCTATGAGGTGAAACATCATTTTAAATAATTCATTATCCTAGAAATTCATTTAATTTTTTTCCTTAAAAAATTAAAGAATGGAACTTGGAAAAATAAATATTTCCTAATGCGTCTTCATGCTTTATTCTGTCTGTCTCAAGGTACACTTGCCAAATTTATCCTAACCATGACCCTATGTAGGTATATCCTAGTAAATGAGAGATTCCTCAGACCATTCAGAACTGAAGTTACTTAAGCAGCGATTATCAAGCATACATACTACCATCTTCCTTCATTGCCCCAATGGTGCTTCTCTTTATCTATAGATGGTTAGATGGTTAGAATTGATAGATCTGTTTACAGATAGAATTGAATCTGGTCTTTTTTTTTTTTCATTTATTTTTATTAGTTGGAGGCTAGAATTGAATTTGGTCTTAATAGACAATTATTGATTCCTTAATTCTAGCTCATTTATTAGCATTTACTACATGCCAGATCTTATGCCAAACTCTTTACCACATTATTTACAATTTGTATCAATCCCGATAAGGGCCAGTATTTAAATGATAGGATGCTTAAGAATGGCTCTGAACAGTGATCTCAATTTAAGGGATGTGGCAAGCTATGTTGGTTTTCTGCACCCCTCAGTGGATTCAGTTGTCTCTGGAGTGTCACAGTGTGTTTGCATTGTGCTAGTTGCTAAAAAGGATGCTTAAGAGGGCCTGGCTACAGCCCTGAGGTGGGGGACAGTACCTAAGACATAGAACCGCATTTTATTCCTTTCTCATTGATACGCAAAACGTAGTAAGTGCTTGACCTTAATAAATGTTCGCTGAATAGTTGAATGAATGAATGAATGGACAGACTAGAGAACATTCAGATGCAAAATGTGTGGTGCCAACAGTCAAGTTTTAAGTGTGCAAAGAGGAGCATGAATTGTAGTGATGGTGGAAAATTGGACTTAAGGCAGGCCTTGAGGTTTAGAAACCTTTCTAAAGGTTCTATTCTAGGCAGGCCCAGGAGTAATCAGTACACAGACAGGCCATAATATTTCAGCACTAGAAGGAGCCCTACTTCAGCATTTGCCTAAGTGTGTTTTGCTAGACGTTCTGCATACATGCACTGGGGAGACAACATTGTTACCCAGTTTCTTGGCACTTCACCATCCACATAGGCATGTTGAAGTTTCAGAAAAGTTTTGTTGGAACACAGACTGCTAAACTGTGTTTAATCAGCGTTTTCCAGATTGACTAGACTACACACCCCCCTTTTCATGCAACAGACCTATGAGCATCCCTCTGAACACACTTTGGGAGACACTGATTAGCATGATCCCCTCATTTTCCAGCTGAGCCCCAGAGAGGTTGAATGACTTACCTGAGGTTACAGAGCTAATCGATAGCAGAGCCAAACCAAGCTCAGGATTCTAGAGTTTTCTTACTCTCTGGTGGTGTTTTCCATCACATCACTAAGCCTATGTTGTAACAGTCTTGTTGACTTCCAGAGACCAGGCTGTTGGGAATTGGAATGAGACACCTGAGTTGGTAAATTACTGCATGTGAAGCAGTAAGAGCAGGTTCCTTCTCACGGATGAATGCAGCACAAACTCCTCTCCCCTTTCCCTCTTCTGAGCCTGGAGAAGGATATATGTACTTATTAGGAATCTCAAGAAAACCCAGAGAGAGCCTGAGGAGCATTGAAAGCTGCCCTGTTTTTTTTTTTTTTTTTTTTAATGATAGTAGAACAAACTTTCAATTATCTGCATGTGCAGAGGGCAGTAGCCCTGTAGGTAATCTGAACCAATCAGCAATAATTGAGGAACAGTGCACATAATTCACCCACACATACACGCACACACACATACACCCTCCCTTGCAAAATTCTTTGGTCTCGTTGTCATGCCTTTTGCACAGGGTGCTTCTTTGCCCAGCACCCCTTTCTTCCCAATTCCCGGCCCTCTCCCTTCCTCATAAAGCCCTTCTTAGAAGACATCTTCCATGACCACACCAACCCCCTGCATTTGTGCCTTGGGTCTGCATCCTTGCAGCACACAGGTTGGGCAATACCAGCTCCCACATGGATTTCCAAAGGTCCTGAAGTATCTGTCACATGTGGAAGCTTGGCTTCCCAGCTGGATCATGAAGACTCCAGTGATCAGGGTACCAAGTGCTTATGTTGGCTCAAAAGTTGCTGCGTATGAATGAACTTCTTAGGACCAGGAAAGAGGTGTGTGTTAATAGTTGAAATTGAGAGGCAAGTGCATGCAGGGTGAGTTGAGCCTGAATAGAGGCTGCCCAGAGGCCACAGGCTGGGGTCTGAGCTTCTGCTTTCACCAGAAACTCAGATATTTTGTTGGTGAGTTCCTAAGAAGAGAACAAAACAGAGGAACGATGCCAGGGGCACTGGTGTGAAAGCTAGGACCCACAAGGCCTCTGGGATCCTACTCCTCATTCCCGTCATGAAAGCCATTTCCTCTCCTGTCTTCCCTTCCACCATCACACTCTGCTTCAATTGCATTTCTAACTTCCAGGAAAAAAGAAATCCAAATTTAAAGCCTTCAAGAGCTTCTTTGGCAAGAAGAAGAAGAAAGAGTCCAAAGGTGCCCGGGGAGGGAGACGGCTCAAACAAAGCTTGTCCAGCAGCAGTATTGACATCTTTTCTCTGAAGTCAGTTCAAGAAGGTCAACAAACCAAGCCAGGGTAAGCTCAGGAGGGGTGGAGGCCAGGGACAAGGCAAAGGGCAGGGAGCTACATCCAGGTCCTCCTTTGGTGGCTGAATCATCACTGGCCTTTGGTCCCCAGGGGCTCTTGGTCACCCTGCCTGTGGGAGGTGGGTCTGCAGCCATTGCCAATGCAGCCACATTCTGGAGGGTTTCCCCTGTGCTCATAGATATATGCTTGCTGTCTGGGCCTCACAGCTCAGTGGGTTGGATGGGGCATACCAAATGCATACCCCACTCCCCTAAGAGCACTGGGTGAGAGGGTGTGGGTAGATCAGGGCAATCCTGCTGTGTCACAGCTACAAGCACTTGAGATGTGGAGCCTACCACTAGAGAGGAGCTGGTGGCCTCTGTTTCATAAGTGAAGGATAGTCTCCATCATTTTGGAAGCTTGATCCGATTTGCTTGCCCAGACCTCAGACTCCAGATCTCATAATGTGTGATTAAAATCTTAGATGGTGAAGCCATCTAGCTGGGTTGGGACATAAGGATGAAATCACTGTGTTAATTAAAAAAAAAAAAAAAAGGCAAGCAAGTAACCCAAGTCTATTTCTCCCTCCATCCCAAGAGACTGGGGGAAATGCTGTAACTGATCATATAAAGTATGGGGAAGACTGTTTCTCAGCCACCACTGCCACTCCTATTCATATTTTCATCTTTGAGGACCCAAATTCCACATCTTAGAAATGTGGAAAATCTGGATGCCCAGTATCCACCCAGCTCTTTCTGGATCAATTGAATTCCCCTCTATGGAGTTCCACTTGGGCTTGTTCCCCTGGCCTTAAACCCCAGACTTATCTGAAATCCCAACAGAACTCAAGTGTCCTGCTATCCATTGTCTCAAGGCTTTGCTTGGAGGTAGTGAAAGGTAGTAGAGGTGATGGAATTCCAGTTGAGCTATTTCAAATCCTAAAAGATGATTCTGTGAAAGTGCTGCACTCAGTATGTCAGCAAGTTTGGAAAGCTCAGCAGTGGCCACAAGACTGGAAAAGGTCAGTTTTCATTCCAATCCCAAAGAAAGGCAATGCCAAAGAATGTTCAAACTACCACACAATTGCACTCATCTCATATGCTAGCAAAGTAATGCTCAAAATTCTCCAAGCTAGGCTTCAGCAGTGTGTGAACTGAGAAATTCCAGATGTTCAAGCTGAATTTAGCAAAGGCAGAGGAACCAGAGATCAAATTGCCAACATCCGTTGGATCATAGGAAAAGCAAGAGAGTACCAGGAAAACTTCTACTTCTGCTTTATTGACTACACCAAAGTCTTTGTGTGGATAACAACAAACTGTGGAAGATTCTTAAAGATGGGAATACCAGATCACCTTACCTGCTTCCTGAGAAGTCTGTACACATGTCAAAAAGCAACAGTTAGAACTAGACATGGAACAATGGACTGGTTCCAAATTGGGAAAGCAGTACATCAAGGCTGTATCTTGTCACTCTGCTTATTTAACTTACATGCAGAGTCAGTTCAGCTCATTTCAGTTTCTCAGTCGTGTCTAACTCTTTGCGACCCCATGGACTGCAGCACACTAGGCCTCCCTATCCATCACCAAACTCCTGGAGTTTACTCAAACTCATGTCCATTGAGTCGGTGATGCCATCCAACCATCTCATCCTCTGTCGCCCCCTTCTCCTTCCACTTTCAATATTTCCCAGCATCAGGGTCTTTCCAAAAGAGCCAACTCATTGGAAGAGACCCTGATGCTGGGATTGAGGGTAGGAGGAGAAGGGGAAGACAGAGGATGAGTTGTTTGGATGATATCACAGACTCAATGGACATGAATTTGAGCAAACTCCAGGAGTTGGTGATGGACAAGGAGGCCTGGAATGCTGCAGTTCATGGGGTCGCAAAGAGTAAGATGCAACTGAGCAACTGAACTGAACTGAACTAATAAGGCAGTTAGCAAATGTGTTATACTGCCTACTAACAGCACAGAGGTCTCTTTAAAACGGACCTTAATGAGTGCATTGAATGTGAGGAATTTCAGATAGCTTTACTAGGGAGGGAGATGGTTTTGCACCGAGGGGCTTGCTTCATACCTCACAAACCATACATTATAGACCATTGCCTTATAGGTCTCAGTCAGTTCAGTCACTCAGTCATATAGATATAAGGAAGACTAAGATTAGCTCTACTAAAATCCAGAGGGTGGGGTGGAAGAGGGAAGATCTTTTATAACTTTCACCTTAATAATAGCAAGACTCAGAGTCTTCCTTCCCCTTCCACAGTGTTGTCACTGCTGAACTGTATACTTTCAGTGGTGAATTATATGGTATGTAAGCTATATCTCAGTAAAGCTATTATATTAAAAAAATATGTGGATCATTTGAAAACATTAAAATTATGCAGAAGTACATAGAGTATAAAATGAAAGTACTCCTGCTCTTCCTAGTGCCATTCCTCAGAGGGAAACACCGCTAACAGTTTGGTGGATATCCTTCCAGAATTTTCTCTGTGATCACAAACTATATATGTATGTAATATATGTGTGCTCAGTCACTTCATTCATATCTGATTCTTTGTGAACCCATGGACTGTAGCTCGCCAGGCTCCTCTGTCCATAGGATTCTCCAGGCAAGAATACTGGAGTGGGTTGCCATGCCCTCCTTCAGGGGATCTTGCCAACCCAAGGATCGAACGGGAGTCTCTTACGTCTCCTGAATTGGCTGGCGAGCTCTTTACCACTAGCGCCACCTGGGAAGCCCATGTCATATATGTATATGTATTAAATGGGACCATACTATTCTTTATTTTTTTCACTCAATATCTCACAGAAGACTGTGTGTGTCAGCACATATGCTTCTGAGGTGTCTGTGGTAGGCCATAGTATAGATACACATGTATCTTTGGTTCCCTTGGCTGCTTTCATAAGACTTTTTCCTTCCTGGTCAGGGCCAAGAACAGAATGGGGACCAGAGCCCTGTCTCATGACAGCATCTTTGTGTTGGAGCCTGACCCTGAAAGATCAGAAAGGAAGCTATACCCCTCTCCAGAGATCCCAAGAGGCAGACCTTTGCAGGTAATGGTGAACTCGAGCAGCAGCGCATACTTGGACTACTCCTGACTCCACCCCCACTGTTGTAAACGCTGAATGAGAGAATATCTAAGTATATGATGAGCTTCCCTAGTGCCTGACACACAGTATTGGCCAGGATCACCATATTCACTTCTCTTTACGCTCCCCAAAAATGCTCTGAGTATTATAATGGTGACATTAATGTGCAGGCATTCCAACTCCCATGTTTTTTCTTTCTTCCACAGAGATCTCATGTTTTTATTACTCTGCCTAGAGCTGAGATTGGTAGCATGCATGAAGCTGTGTTTGGAACTGTGCCAAGAGGTACAGACAGAAGTGAATTCTGTGTTGCAGGCTCCAAGACCACCGAGGTAATAAAGTAGAGTTGTTCAAAGTCAAACAGGCAGACCTATTCTTGAATCCCTGCTCTATTATTTATTGGCCCTGTGACTTTGGGCTGATTACTTAATCTCTCTGAGCCCTCCTTTCTTCATCTATAATGGGTATAATATAAATATCTAGTTCAAGGGG
>NC_057419.1:128805210-128818787 GCF_019320065.1 Cervus canadensis | reverse complement strand
AATCCTTTTTAAGAGACCAAACATTTGGGTACATTTGTAGTATGAGTCATTGCCAGACAGAGAATACAGTGGCTGTTGGGAAGTTGAAGGGAAGAAAGGCTAATTAGAAGAATTTTCTTTCCAAGAAGCAATGCAAGAGAACGAGGTCACCATTATGCGCCTTGCATTTTGAAAGCTCATTAAGTTCAGCTCAGAAGGGCTGCCTGTGTGCATGGTAGACAAGCAAATACACAACCCGAGGCAATAATTTCTTCATTGGAGTTGTGTTATTTTCTCTGGGGGAAGATCGGGGGATGGCTTCCATGGGCTGTTTCCTGGCATGTGACATACTGCCGGCCCTCAGTGGATGGGGATGTTGAAAGCTACTGCCTGTTTGGAAATATGTAGTCCTTGGACTCAGACAGGGAGGCCAATGGCTTTGTTACAGGAGAAATCCAGACAGCTGTCAGCTCACTGACCACCACTGCTGTGCCTTGTAGGGGAATAAGTTACCCAGTGTACAGGTGACCTACATAAGTGTTGTTGTTGTTTAGTCACTAAGTCATGTCCAACTCTTTGTGACCCCATGGACTGTAGCACACTAGGCTCCTCTGTCTATGGGATTTCCAAGGCAAGAATACTGGAGTGGGAGGTGGGCAAAGCTAGAGGATTTCAAGTTGCAAACCTGCTTCTTACATACCAGCAAAGAGAGACAGGAGAGAATCAGCAGGTGGCAGCTAGATCCGTGACACAATCTACAAACACTTAATAACTGAATAAAAACACTTCCAATAAACTTTTCAGGCTGTAAAACTGAGGTGGCACTGCCCAGTTCTTTATCACTGGGCAGGAATTATTTAGTGGTCTGTTGGAGCTGGCTCATGCTGACTTGAGAGGCTGTGCATGTCTCTTCCTAAATGTCATATTACTAGCTTGAAATTGACCACAATGGGAGTATTTACACCACAGTTCAGTTTAGTTCAGTTCAGTCCCTCAGTCGTGTCCAACTCTTTGCCACCCCATAAATCGCAGCACACCAGGCCTCCCTGTCCATCACCAACTCCCGGAGTTTACTCAAACTCATGCCCATCGAGTCAGTGATGCCATCCAGTCATCTCATTCTCTGTCATCCCCTTCTCCTCCTGCCCCCAATCCCTCCCAGCATCAGGGTCTTTTCCAATGAGTCAACTCTTCGCATGAGGTGGCAAAGTATTGGAGTTTCAGCTTCAGCATCAGTCCTTCCAATGAACACCCAGGACTGATCTCCTTTAGGGTTTACACCACAGAAGTAGGCAAATACTACAGATACTACAAATACATTTACCCTGAGATCTAATTGGTAAATACATCCCAGTAAAAAACTGAGTATAGTCATTAACAGAGTATAGTAATCAGGATTTTACATAAAAATCTCCCCAATTCATGGATTTTAGAAATCCTTAGGGGGTGGGAAGATTAAGAAAGCTGGGGAGCAAAATGCAGATTATTTTAGAGCCAGCCTACTCTGTCCTGTATACTTTTCAGCACTTCCATGTTGAATCCTCACAGTAGTTCTATGAGGTGAAACATCATTTTAAATAATTCATTATCCTAGAAATTCATTTAATTTTTTTCCTTAAAAAATTAAAGAATGGAACTTGGAAAAATAAATATTTCCTAATGCGTCTTCATGCTTTATTCTGTCTGTCTCAAGGTACACTTGCCAAATTTATCCTAACCATGACCCTATGTAGGTATATCCTAGTAAATGAGAGATTCCTCAGACCATTCAGAACTGAAGTTACTTAAGCAGCGATTATCAAGCATACATACTACCATCTTCCTTCATTGCCCCAATGGTGCTTCTCTTTATCTATAGATGGTTAGATGGTTAGAATTGATAGATCTGTTTACAGATAGAATTGAATCTGGTCTTTTTTTTTTTTCATTTATTTTTATTAGTTGGAGGCTAGAATTGAATTTGGTCTTAATAGACAATTATTGATTCCTTAATTCTAGCTCATTTATTAGCATTTACTACATGCCAGATCTTATGCCAAACTCTTTACCACATTATTTACAATTTGTATCAATCCCGATAAGGGCCAGTATTTAAATGATAGGATGCTTAAGAATGGCTCTGAACAGTGATCTCAATTTAAGGGATGTGGCAAGCTATGTTGGTTTTCTGCACCCCTCAGTGGATTCAGTTGTCTCTGGAGTGTCACAGTGTGTTTGCATTGTGCTAGTTGCTAAAAAGGATGCTTAAGAGGGCCTGGCTACAGCCCTGAGGTGGGGGACAGTACCTAAGACATAGAACCGCATTTTATTCCTTTCTCATTGATACGCAAAACGTAGTAAGTGCTTGACCTTAATAAATGTTCGCTGAATAGTTGAATGAATGAATGAATGGACAGACTAGAGAACATTCAGATGCAAAATGTGTGGTGCCAACAGTCAAGTTTTAAGTGTGCAAAGAGGAGCATGAATTGTAGTGATGGTGGAAAATTGGACTTAAGGCAGGCCTTGAGGTTTAGAAACCTTTCTAAAGGTTCTATTCTAGGCAGGCCCAGGAGTAATCAGTACACAGACAGGCCATAATATTTCAGCACTAGAAGGAGCCCTACTTCAGCATTTGCCTAAGTGTGTTTTGCTAGACGTTCTGCATACATGCACTGGGGAGACAACATTGTTACCCAGTTTCTTGGCACTTCACCATCCACATAGGCATGTTGAAGTTTCAGAAAAGTTTTGTTGGAACACAGACTGCTAAACTGTGTTTAATCAGCGTTTTCCAGATTGACTAGACTACACACCCCCCTTTTCATGCAACAGACCTATGAGCATCCCTCTGAACACACTTTGGGAGACACTGATTAGCATGATCCCCTCATTTTCCAGCTGAGCCCCAGAGAGGTTGAATGACTTACCTGAGGTTACAGAGCTAATCGATAGCAGAGCCAAACCAAGCTCAGGATTCTAGAGTTTTCTTACTCTCTGGTGGTGTTTTCCATCACATCACTAAGCCTATGTTGTAACAGTCTTGTTGACTTCCAGAGACCAGGCTGTTGGGAATTGGAATGAGACACCTGAGTTGGTAAATTACTGCATGTGAAGCAGTAAGAGCAGGTTCCTTCTCACGGATGAATGCAGCACAAACTCCTCTCCCCTTTCCCTCTTCTGAGCCTGGAGAAGGATATATGTACTTATTAGGAATCTCAAGAAAACCCAGAGAGAGCCTGAGGAGCATTGAAAGCTGCCCTGTTTTTTTTTTTTTTTTTTTTAATGATAGTAGAACAAACTTTCAATTATCTGCATGTGCAGAGGGCAGTAGCCCTGTAGGTAATCTGAACCAATCAGCAATAATTGAGGAACAGTGCACATAATTCACCCACACATACACGCACACACACATACACCCTCCCTTGCAAAATTCTTTGGTCTCGTTGTCATGCCTTTTGCACAGGGTGCTTCTTTGCCCAGCACCCCTTTCTTCCCAATTCCCGGCCCTCTCCCTTCCTCATAAAGCCCTTCTTAGAAGACATCTTCCATGACCACACCAACCCCCTGCATTTGTGCCTTGGGTCTGCATCCTTGCAGCACACAGGTTGGGCAATACCAGCTCCCACATGGATTTCCAAAGGTCCTGAAGTATCTGTCACATGTGGAAGCTTGGCTTCCCAGCTGGATCATGAAGACTCCAGTGATCAGGGTACCAAGTGCTTATGTTGGCTCAAAAGTTGCTGCGTATGAATGAACTTCTTAGGACCAGGAAAGAGGTGTGTGTTAATAGTTGAAATTGAGAGGCAAGTGCATGCAGGGTGAGTTGAGCCTGAATAGAGGCTGCCCAGAGGCCACAGGCTGGGGTCTGAGCTTCTGCTTTCACCAGAAACTCAGATATTTTGTTGGTGAGTTCCTAAGAAGAGAACAAAACAGAGGAACGATGCCAGGGGCACTGGTGTGAAAGCTAGGACCCACAAGGCCTCTGGGATCCTACTCCTCATTCCCGTCATGAAAGCCATTTCCTCTCCTGTCTTCCCTTCCACCATCACACTCTGCTTCAATTGCATTTCTAACTTCCAGGAAAAAAGAAATCCAAATTTAAAGCCTTCAAGAGCTTCTTTGGCAAGAAGAAGAAGAAAGAGTCCAAAGGTGCCCGGGGAGGGAGACGGCTCAAACAAAGCTTGTCCAGCAGCAGTATTGACATCTTTTCTCTGAAGTCAGTTCAAGAAGGTCAACAAACCAAGCCAGGGTAAGCTCAGGAGGGGTGGAGGCCAGGGACAAGGCAAAGGGCAGGGAGCTACATCCAGGTCCTCCTTTGGTGGCTGAATCATCACTGGCCTTTGGTCCCCAGGGGCTCTTGGTCACCCTGCCTGTGGGAGGTGGGTCTGCAGCCATTGCCAATGCAGCCACATTCTGGAGGGTTTCCCCTGTGCTCATAGATATATGCTTGCTGTCTGGGCCTCACAGCTCAGTGGGTTGGATGGGGCATACCAAATGCATACCCCACTCCCCTAAGAGCACTGGGTGAGAGGGTGTGGGTAGATCAGGGCAATCCTGCTGTGTCACAGCTACAAGCACTTGAGATGTGGAGCCTACCACTAGAGAGGAGCTGGTGGCCTCTGTTTCATAAGTGAAGGATAGTCTCCATCATTTTGGAAGCTTGATCCGATTTGCTTGCCCAGACCTCAGACTCCAGATCTCATAATGTGTGATTAAAATCTTAGATGGTGAAGCCATCTAGCTGGGTTGGGACATAAGGATGAAATCACTGTGTTAATTAAAAAAAAAAAAAAAAGGCAAGCAAGTAACCCAAGTCTATTTCTCCCTCCATCCCAAGAGACTGGGGGAAATGCTGTAACTGATCATATAAAGTATGGGGAAGACTGTTTCTCAGCCACCACTGCCACTCCTATTCATATTTTCATCTTTGAGGACCCAAATTCCACATCTTAGAAATGTGGAAAATCTGGATGCCCAGTATCCACCCAGCTCTTTCTGGATCAATTGAATTCCCCTCTATGGAGTTCCACTTGGGCTTGTTCCCCTGGCCTTAAACCCCAGACTTATCTGAAATCCCAACAGAACTCAAGTGTCCTGCTATCCATTGTCTCAAGGCTTTGCTTGGAGGTAGTGAAAGGTAGTAGAGGTGATGGAATTCCAGTTGAGCTATTTCAAATCCTAAAAGATGATTCTGTGAAAGTGCTGCACTCAGTATGTCAGCAAGTTTGGAAAGCTCAGCAGTGGCCACAAGACTGGAAAAGGTCAGTTTTCATTCCAATCCCAAAGAAAGGCAATGCCAAAGAATGTTCAAACTACCACACAATTGCACTCATCTCATATGCTAGCAAAGTAATGCTCAAAATTCTCCAAGCTAGGCTTCAGCAGTGTGTGAACTGAGAAATTCCAGATGTTCAAGCTGAATTTAGCAAAGGCAGAGGAACCAGAGATCAAATTGCCAACATCCGTTGGATCATAGGAAAAGCAAGAGAGTACCAGGAAAACTTCTACTTCTGCTTTATTGACTACACCAAAGTCTTTGTGTGGATAACAACAAACTGTGGAAGATTCTTAAAGATGGGAATACCAGATCACCTTACCTGCTTCCTGAGAAGTCTGTACACATGTCAAAAAGCAACAGTTAGAACTAGACATGGAACAATGGACTGGTTCCAAATTGGGAAAGCAGTACATCAAGGCTGTATCTTGTCACTCTGCTTATTTAACTTACATGCAGAGTCAGTTCAGCTCATTTCAGTTTCTCAGTCGTGTCTAACTCTTTGCGACCCCATGGACTGCAGCACACTAGGCCTCCCTATCCATCACCAAACTCCTGGAGTTTACTCAAACTCATGTCCATTGAGTCGGTGATGCCATCCAACCATCTCATCCTCTGTCGCCCCCTTCTCCTTCCACTTTCAATATTTCCCAGCATCAGGGTCTTTCCAAAAGAGCCAACTCATTGGAAGAGACCCTGATGCTGGGATTGAGGGTAGGAGGAGAAGGGGAAGACAGAGGATGAGTTGTTTGGATGATATCACAGACTCAATGGACATGAATTTGAGCAAACTCCAGGAGTTGGTGATGGACAAGGAGGCCTGGAATGCTGCAGTTCATGGGGTCGCAAAGAGTAAGATGCAACTGAGCAACTGAACTGAACTGAACTAATAAGGCAGTTAGCAAATGTGTTATACTGCCTACTAACAGCACAGAGGTCTCTTTAAAACGGACCTTAATGAGTGCATTGAATGTGAGGAATTTCAGATAGCTTTACTAGGGAGGGAGATGGTTTTGCACCGAGGGGCTTGCTTCATACCTCACAAACCATACATTATAGACCATTGCCTTATAGGTCTCAGTCAGTTCAGTCACTCAGTCATATAGATATAAGGAAGACTAAGATTAGCTCTACTAAAATCCAGAGGGTGGGGTGGAAGAGGGAAGATCTTTTATAACTTTCACCTTAATAATAGCAAGACTCAGAGTCTTCCTTCCCCTTCCACAGTGTTGTCACTGCTGAACTGTATACTTTCAGTGGTGAATTATATGGTATGTAAGCTATATCTCAGTAAAGCTATTATATTAAAAAAATATGTGGATCATTTGAAAACATTAAAATTATGCAGAAGTACATAGAGTATAAAATGAAAGTACTCCTGCTCTTCCTAGTGCCATTCCTCAGAGGGAAACACCGCTAACAGTTTGGTGGATATCCTTCCAGAATTTTCTCTGTGATCACAAACTATATATGTATGTAATATATGTGTGCTCAGTCACTTCATTCATATCTGATTCTTTGTGAACCCATGGACTGTAGCTCGCCAGGCTCCTCTGTCCATAGGATTCTCCAGGCAAGAATACTGGAGTGGGTTGCCATGCCCTCCTTCAGGGGATCTTGCCAACCCAAGGATCGAACGGGAGTCTCTTACGTCTCCTGAATTGGCTGGCGAGCTCTTTACCACTAGCGCCACCTGGGAAGCCCATGTCATATATGTATATGTATTAAATGGGACCATACTATTCTTTATTTTTTTCACTCAATATCTCACAGAAGACTGTGTGTGTCAGCACATATGCTTCTGAGGTGTCTGTGGTAGGCCATAGTATAGATACACATGTATCTTTGGTTCCCTTGGCTGCTTTCATAAGACTTTTTCCTTCCTGGTCAGGGCCAAGAACAGAATGGGGACCAGAGCCCTGTCTCATGACAGCATCTTTGTGTTGGAGCCTGACCCTGAAAGATCAGAAAGGAAGCTATACCCCTCTCCAGAGATCCCAAGAGGCAGACCTTTGCAGGTAATGGTGAACTCGAGCAGCAGCGCATACTTGGACTACTCCTGACTCCACCCCCACTGTTGTAAACGCTGAATGAGAGAATATCTAAGTATATGATGAGCTTCCCTAGTGCCTGACACACAGTATTGGCCAGGATCACCATATTCACTTCTCTTTACGCTCCCCAAAAATGCTCTGAGTATTATAATGGTGACATTAATGTGCAGGCATTCCAACTCCCATGTTTTTTCTTTCTTCCACAGAGATCTCATGTTTTTATTACTCTGCCTAGAGCTGAGATTGGTAGCATGCATGAAGCTGTGTTTGGAACTGTGCCAAGAGGTACAGACAGAAGTGAATTCTGTGTTGCAGGCTCCAAGACCACCGAGGTAATAAAGTAGAGTTGTTCAAAGTCAAACAGGCAGACCTATTCTTGAATCCCTGCTCTATTATTTATTGGCCCTGTGACTTTGGGCTGATTACTTAATCTCTCTGAGCCCTCCTTTCTTCATCTATAATGGGTATAATATAAATATCTAGTTCAAGGGGTTGCCTGTGAGGATTGAATAAAGACTCAGAGAGATTAAAGAAATTGTTCCGGCTTACCATACAGTTAGTGGTAGCCCTGAAACTCTGATTCAGATGTGTTGACCTCCAGCCTTTAGTCTTTCCATTAGCCCAGTCTGTAAGATGTTGAAATTCTCTGGCCCTGCCTCAACAGGAAGGAGGGTACATCTTTAGTCTCCATTGTCTGAGGAGGCCTCACAAATAGCTGAGAAAAGAAGAGAAGGGAAAGATAAGGGAGAAAGGGAAAGATATATCCATCTGAGTACAGAGTTCCAGAGAATAGCAAGGAGAGATAAGAAAGCCTTCCTCATGATTAATGCAAAGAAATAGAGGAAAACAATAGAATGGGAAAGACTAGAGATCTCTTTAAGAAAATTAGAGATACCAAGGGAATATTTCATACAAAGATGGGCACAATAAAGGACAGAAATGGTATGGACCTAACAGAAGCAGAAGATATTAAGAAGAGGTGGCAAGAATACACAGAAGAACTGTACAAACAAGGTCTTAGGTAACCACTATGGTAACCACATTGGTGTTACCATCTATCGCCTAAAGATAGACAGATACCCTGGAATGTGAAGCCAAGTGGGCCTTAGGAAGCATTACTATGAACAAAGCTAGTAGAGGTGATAGAATTCCAGTTGAGCTATTTCAAATCCTAAAAGATGATACTGTGAAAGTGTTGCACTCAATATACCAGCAAATTTGGAAAACTCAGCAGTGGCCATAGGACTGGAAAAGGTCAGTTTTCATTCCAATCCCAAAGAAGGGCAATGCCAAAGAAGGTTCAAACTACCACACAATGGTACTCATTTCATATGCTAGCAAGGCCATGCTCAAAATCCTTCAAGCTAGGCTTCAACAGCCTGGAATTTCACACTATGTACTCTGCATATAAGTTAAATAAGCAGGGTGACAATATGCTGCCTTGATTTATTTTTCCCAATTTGGAACCAGCCTGTTGTCCCATGTCCAGTTCTCACTGTTGCTTCTTGACCTTCATACAGGTTTATCAGGAGACAGGTAAGGTGGTCTGGTATTTCCATTTCTTTAACAATTTTCCGCAGTTTGTTATGATCCACACAGTCAAAGGCTTCTGAGTATTCAGTGAAGCAGAAGTAGGTGTCTTTCTGGAATTCTCTTGCTTTTTTCTATGATCCAACGGATGTTAGCAATTTGATCTCTGGTTCCTCTGCCTTTGCTAAATCCAGCTTGAACATCTGGAAGTTCTCAGTTCACATACTGCTGAGGGGGAAATGGAAACAGTGACAGACTTTATTTCCTTGGGCTCCAAAATCACTGTGAACAGTAACTACAGCCATGAAATTAAAAGATGCTTGCTCCTTGGAAGGAAAGCTATGACAAACTTAGACAGTGTATTAAAAAGCAGAGACATCACTTTGCCAACAAAAGTCTGTCCAGTCAAAGCTATGGTTTTTCCAGTAGTCATGTATGGATTGTGAGAGTTGGACCGTAAAGAAGGCTGAGAGCCAAAGAATTGATACTTTTGAACTGTCACGCTAGAGAAGACTCTTGAGAGTCCCTTGGACTGCAAGGAGATCAAACCAGTCAATCCTAAAGGAAATCAACCCTGAATATTCATTGGAAGGACTGATGCTGAAGCTGAAGCTCCAATACTTTGACCACCTGATGCGAAGAGCCAACTCATTGGAAGAGACCCTGATGCTGGGAAAAATTGAGGGCAGGAGGAGAAGAGGGTGACAGAGAATGAGATGGTTAGATGGCATCACAGACTCAATGGATATGAGTTTGAGCAAACTCCAGGTGATAGTGAAGGACAGGGAAGGTTGGTGTGCTGCAGTCCATGGGGTTGCAAAGAGTCAGGCACAACTTAGTGAGTGAGCAACAAAAGCCAAGTAAAGCCATCCGTAAAAGTTAGCTGCCATTAGTACAGTGATTATTATTATAATTGTGCTTTGGGATTGTTAATCCCCAAGGTTTGTTCTTAAGAGCCCCCAGTGGGGCCTAGTAGTCATAAGAGGGCACCTTAGACATTGGCCAGGAGTACCCCACAGGCACAAACTCAATGTGGCCCCTTTTCTTTGGCTTTGAGAGTTTGACACCCATCTGTCTTGAGCAGGAGCAGAACCTATGACAGAATCAAGCATGTCCGTTCCATGTCAACAAGGATTTTGTTTTGTTTATTGCTGTAGACCCAGTGCCTAGAATGGGTGTGGCACATTGTACATGCTTAGCCAGTATTTGTTAAAGATAAATTTGGGGGTTCTGATACACATCAAGAGGATCATGGCAGGGGCCAGTGCCTCCAATTCAAGTATAACATGAACTCCTAACTGGAATCAACTAAATCAGTCTGCTGAAGCTCAAGGTAAAACCAAATAGTTGTGTAGATTTTCTAATATTGCCAGAAAGTCAGTCTCAACAGGCTTAAGATAAGCAAACAACACAGTCAAGATTCCATCCAGACAATTCCTGGACAGAGAGAATGATAGAAATAAAGATTGTAGCCTGGATGCCAAGCCCAGAACATAACCCAAAGGCTCATCTCCCCAAGATATGGACTTCCAAAGACAAGAACAAAATCAAAACAAAGATCGGACTCAAATAAGATTTCTAGTTGGCATCAGTAGGACATAACACCAGGATTCTGGTTTTGAGCAAGGAAGCAATTTAAAGTTTCTGTCTTTGGGATTGGCAAAAATGTGCAGCAATCCAGAGGGTGAGCCCAGGCTATTTATTAGTCTTTGGTTTGAGTATGTACTAGAAGTGAAGACAAGGAAGTGGGAGATTCTTTCCTTGGCTCATTTTTCTTTTTTCCCACTTTGGGTTCTTAACCCTTCAACCTTTGAGCAACAGGTAATTTGGGGGAAGGCACACAAGTTTTTAACTTTTTCTTTCTCTACTCTTCCTTGACAGATCCCACTACTGCGTCCATGCCAACGCAGCATCAGCTCACATCTCATTCAATCTGACACCATCTTTAAGGATCTTGAAGAAATGTCTGTTGATTATGAGCCACTTAAGAAGAGTTCATCATACAATATCTTGACATGGGAGAAGGTGAGTGTTAGTTCCGGCTGAAGTTGCAGGTTAGGGGTGGCGGGTGCACAAGTCAGAGGCGTAATTTCTTCTTGCCTATCTTTTTTCCTGCTGTAGCTCAATACTAAGGGGATGTTTGGGGAAGGAGCTGCCATTTTTGGCTTTTAATTTGCCTGTTGGTTTACATTTTCTGCCCAATTCTAAAAACCAAATAATCAGCACTGTAATTTATAAGGTATGGGAGACAGTATTTCTGGAAAAAAAAAAGTTTGCAGATATTTTCAGTTCTTTCATGAAGAAAACTAATAGAGATTTTTATGGATGTAAAAAGCCTCTACAATTTCAAATGCCAAAAATCCCAAAGGTTAGGGCACATAGTATGGTTTGATAAACACATATCCATATGAAAAATCATTTGATATGAGATGGCATGTATGTGTATTTCATGCATCTAGCTTTGCCAGCCAACTGGCATGTATTTCATGTATTTCATGCATCTAGCTTTGCCATCAACTGGAAAATCAGTAGACTGTCCTCATTAACACTTCCATTCACAAACTATTGTGTGGTTAATTGGATTGGCTTTTTCTACATCAATCATGATGATCATATTATTTTTCCTTCATTCTTTTAATATGGTATATTACATTTGATTTTCATAATATATTATATAGTGATGTTCATATGTTAAACCTCCTAATTCTGGGATAAATCCCAGTTGCTCATCATGTATAATTGCCCTTAAAATGCTGTTGGATTTGGTTTGCTAGTATTTTGCATGTGTATTCATGAGGGATATAGGTTATAGCATTCATTTCTTGTGATGCCTTTATCTGGCTTTAGAGTCATGATAATGCTTGCCTTGTAGAGTCAGAAAGTATTCCCTCTTACATGTGTTTTGAATTATTTGTGAGGGATTGGTATTATTTAAAAGTTTGGTAGAATTCACCAGTGAAGCCATCTGGTCCTGTTTTTTTTAGTTGTTTCGAGGTTTTGATTACTGATTCAATCTGTTGCTATAGGTATATTCAGGTTTTCCATTTCTTTTTTATCCAATTTTAGTAATTCGGATATGTCTAGGAATTTACCCATTTCATTTAGGCTATCTATATAAGTATTCATAGTACTGTTTTATAATCCTTTTTATTTCTGTAATGTTGGTAGTAATTGTTCCCTTTCAATTCTGATTTTAATAATTTGTGTCTTATTTTTTTCTTAATCAATCTAGCTAAAGATTTGTCCATTTTGTTTTACTTTTCAAAGGATCAACTTTTGGTTTCATTGATTTTCCATATTGTTTTTCTATTCCCTATTTCATTATCTCTGCCTTAATCTCTATTATTTCCTTTCTCTTGGTAGCTTTGGGTTTAGTTTCATCTTTCTGGGTTCCTTAAGGTGGAACAATAGGGTAGTGATTTGAGAGC
Organism: Cervus canadensis; assembly: GCF_019320065.1. NCBI lineage: Eukaryota > Metazoa > Chordata > Mammalia > Artiodactyla > Cervidae > Cervus > Cervus canadensis. The sequence goes on along the minus strand of NC_057419.1, from coordinate 128,806,539 downwards.
TTTCTTCTTTTTTTAACAAGCATATACAGCTGTACATTTCTAAAGACTGTTTTTGCTGTACCACATAAGTTTATGTTGTGTTTTATTATTAATTCATGTCAAAGTATTTTCTAACTTTCCTTTTGATTTCTTCTTTGATCCATTCATTGCTTAAGGGTATGTTGTTTAGTTTCCACCTATCTGTGAATTTTCCAGTCTTCCTTCTGTTATTGATTGTATAGTTTTGTTCTGTTGTGATCAGAGAAGATATTTTGCATGGTTTCAATCTTTTTAAAATTTATTAAGACTTATTTTGTAGCCTAGCATATGGTTTATACAGGAGAATGTTCCATGTGCATTTCAGAAGAATACATATTATGCTCTTGTTGAATGGACTATTTTATATATATATATATATATATATGTTAAGTTTGCATTATTGTTTCAAGTCCTCTATTTCTTTATTGACCTTTTGTCTAGCTGTTTATTCATAATTGAAAGTGGGATACTGACATCTCTATTGTTGTATAACTGTCCATTTCCTCCTTCAGTTCTGTCAATTTTTGCTTCATGTATTCAGGAGTGGGTCTGTTGTTCTGTTTATGACTGTTCTATCTTCCTGATGGATTGACCCTTTTATCAATATATAATGTCCATCTTTGTCTCCTACAACAATTTTGACTTGAAATCTGTTTTGTTTGATTTTAGTATAGCCACCCCAGCTCTCTTTTGGTTATCATTTTCTTGGAATCCCTTTAATCATTGTTTCACTTTCAACTTGTTTGTGTTTTTAGATCTAAAGCGAGTCTCTTGTAGACAGCATACAAATAGATCATGTTTTAAAAATTCATCTTGCTAATTTCTGCCTTTTGATTGGAGAGTTTAATTTACATTCACAGCAATTACTAATAATGAAGGACTTCTGCCATTTAGCTCTTTATTGTACCTCGGTTCTTCCATTACTACCTTCTTTTGGATTTTTTAAAAATTTATTTATTTTAATTGGAGGCTAATTACTTTACAACATTGTAGTGGTTTTTGCCATACATTGACATGAATCAGCCATGGGTGTACATGTGTTCCCCATCCTGAGCCCCCTTCCCACCTCCCTCTCCATCCCATCCCTCTGGGTCATCCCAGTGCACCAGCCCTGAGCACCCTGTCTCATGCATTGAACCTGGACTGGTGATCTGTTTCACATATGATAATACACATGTTTCAGTGCTATTTTCTCAGATCATCCCACCCTCGCCTTTTCCCACAGAGTCCAAAAGTCTGTTTTATGCATCTATGTCTCTTTTGCTGTCTCACATATAGGGTTATCATTACCATCTTTCTAAATTCCATATA